>NW_028317933.1:600000-900000 GCF_062004578.1 Staurois parvus | reverse complement strand
AAAGCATGATCCAATTTGCTCCTGCTGGGGAAAAAAAAATTCCTTCCATGGTTGCACATTATGGCAAGAACCCTCACCTTGCAGGCGCAGTCATGTCCTTACTTTAAAAACTAGTAAATGTTTAAATCAGCAAGAAATCCAGTTAGTATGGACAATATAATATATGCAATATATATAGATTTTTTTCCCCCAAATGTTTACAGTTTAGACCCTGCATGATGTTCAGTCAGGGAATTTCAGTGATCATTATTTTTCCTGGCAGTGTAAGAGTTATCACAAGCTTCAGCCAGCAAGCAGAGGTCTAATGTGGGGGGGGGGGGGGTCCTGTGAGTGGCAGAATTTGATCCTTTTATCTGAGTACTGGGCTCTTGCTGTGTTTGTTTGCAGAGCCATCTGTGCTGCCTGTCATCCAGAATATCCCTTCTGAAGACCCCCAGGGCCATTCACATATCCTCACTATAACTGTCTTCAGTCCCCAGAATCCTCCTCCCAGGTCTCCTCTCCACTACACCGACACTCTTTTCTGTTTAGCCGGGCGCTGATGGGTTAATAGTAGGAATATCCTTCCCGCGATGCCTGCGACTAATACCACAGGGGTCCACACTGACAACACGAATCTGACACTCACCATTCTTGTCTGCCCTCCGGAAAATCTGCAACGAAAGAAAAGCCTTCAGTTTCAAGTCATTTTATGTTTCCAGGCACGATTCTAACCTTCAGTTTGATACAAAAACCTAGAGATTCTGAGCTGTGCTATTTTGAGAAATTTGCAGTTCAAGAATGATCTTTAGCCCGGGTTCACATATATGCGGCGCGGTATCCAGGGGTGGACTGACAACTCATGGGGCCCCCAGGCAACAGGGGATCATGGGGCCCCTGTGTCCTCGCTCACACTCAAACCACACCCAAAAAAGCCTATGAAAACGGTACCAGGGGCATCTCATGCAAACTGAAGCGGGTGTGTATCAGGGGAGGACTGACAACTCATGGGGTTCCCGGGCAATAGGGGATCATGGGGCCCCTGTGTCCTTACCCAAACTCAAAAAAGCCTATGAAAAAGGTACCAGGGGCATCTCATAGGGCCCCCTACTGACCCCAGGCCCTCGGGCAGTGCCCGAGTTCCCAAATGGTCAGTCCGCCCCTGGGTATATCGCATGTGATTCGCGCAGGAACCGCACCGCATTCCTGTGCAGATCACGTGTAATTTGTGTGCGGTGCGATCGGAGCCGTACATTTTGGGTCTGCACTAGAATCGGATCGCATTGGTATTCACACCTATGCAATCTGATTCTGCACATCGCACCGCATTTTGTGGACCGCTTTCAGGGTGTTGTTAACCTAACATACACACCAGGGGCGAACTGACTATTTGGAAACTCGGGCACCGCCTGAGGGCCTGGGGTCAGTAGGGGGCCCCATGAGATGTCCCTGGTACCTTTTTCATAGGCTTTTTTGAGTTTGGGCAAGGACACAGGGGCCCCATGATCCCCTATTGCCCGGGGGCCCCATGAGTTGTCAGTCCGCCCCTGATACACACCCGCTTCAGTTCACATGAACAAGGTGCAATTCTGATGCGGTGCAGACTTTGCACAGAAAACACAAATTCCACACCGCATCAGTGTGAACCAGGGCTCAAAGTAGTATTAAATCCTCAGCCATTTGTAGCTTAGCACATAAAATAAACATTTCCCAGTAAACTGTTCAAATTTTTTCCACAGCACTTTACAACTTTCAATGCAGTTGGCTCTCTCAGTGCAGCTTCCCTGAACTTCTGGGAAGGAGTTAGCAATAGGAATGTACAGCGCTAATAGTGCCACCTAATAAACTGTTGACATATCCAACCAAGAAAAACAGTTGAATTATTATTATTATTATACAGGATTTATATAGCGCCAACAGTTTGCTCAGCGCTTTACAATAGACAATACAGCAACAATACAGCTCAATACAAGAGGGAAAGGAGGGCCCTGATCCTGGGAGCTTACAATCTAGAAGGGAGGAGCTAGTTATACAAAAGGTAGTAACTGTGGGGGATGGACTGGTAGGAGGAGTAGAAGATTCCATTATTAGCTGAGGGCAGGATAGGCTTCCCTGAAGAGATAGGCTTTCAGAGATCGCCTAAAAGTGAGCAGAGTAGGCGGTAGTCTGATAAATTGGGGTAGGGAGTTCCAGAGGATGGGGGAAGCTCTGGAGAAGTCCTGGAGATGAGCATAAGAGGAGGAAACAAGGAAGCTAGAGAGCAGGAGGTCTTGTGAGGAGCGGAGAGTACGGTTTGGGTGATATTTGGAGACAAGATCGGTGATGTAATTTGGGGCAGTGTTATGAATGGCTTTATACGTTATTGTTAGTGTTTTGAATTTTATCCGTTGGGCAATGGGAAGCCAGTGGAGGGATTGGCAGAGAGGGATGGAGGACACTGAGTGGAGGCCAGTGGAGGGATTGGCAGAGAGGGATGGAGGACACTGAGTGGAGGCCAGTGGAGGGATTGGCAGAGAGGGATGGAGGACAGTGAGTGGAGGTCAGTGGAGGGATTGGCAGAGAGGGGTGGAGGACACTGAGTGGAGGCCGTTGAAGGGATTGGCAGAGAGGGGTGGAGGACACTGAGTGGAGGCCAGTGGAGGGATTGGCAGAGAGGGGTGGAGGACACTGAGTGGAGGCCAGTGGAGGGATTGGCAGAGAGGGGTGGAGGACACTGAGTGGAGGTCAGTGGAGGGATTGGCAGAG
Source organism: Staurois parvus (assembly GCF_062004578.1). NCBI lineage: Eukaryota > Metazoa > Chordata > Amphibia > Anura > Ranidae > Staurois > Staurois parvus. The sequence continues at coordinate 897,276 of NW_028317933.1, read as the reverse complement.
AGGGGTGGAGGACACTGAATGGAAGCCAGTGGAGGGATTGGCAGAGAGGGGTGGAGGACACTGAGTGGAGGTCAGTGGAGGGATTGGCAGAGAGGGGTGGAGGACACTGAGTGGAGGTCAGTGGAGGGATTGGCAGAGAGGGGTGGAGGACACTGAGTGGAGGTCAGTGGAGGGATTGGCAGAGAGGGGTGGCAGAGATGGAACGGTTAGTAAGGTGGATGAGTCTGCCAGCAGCATTCATGATAGCTCAATGGATGTAAAATCATATTCTCAACAGAACAGCTCCAATCCTTGCTTACGGTGATGACTAAGAATGGCTTACTGATCGGTGTCCCGGCTGTGAAAAGTCCTCTGTAGTGAGGCCGGGGGGGGGGGGAAGGGGAAAAAACCTGCCAGGAGTGGGTCTCCTTGGTGGTAGATGGTAGAGTGTCTCCCAAAGGGCAGAAGGAAACATTCAGGGCCAGTTCATGAACGGAACGCACTGGAGCACACCAAGACGCATCAAAAACACACCGGAACACAGATGTTCCTATTTAAATTGAAGAAAAAGAGAGGGAAAAAATTAAACTGGAATGCATAAAAAACACACTGGAATGGGCCAAAAGACACATCAAAAACGAACTAGAACGTGCCAAAAATGCATCAAAACACACTGGAACGGGCCAAAAACGCATCAAAAACACACCAGAATGGTCCGAAAACGCATCAAAAACACACTGGAACGGGCCAAAAACGCATCAAAAACACACGGGAACGGGCCAAAAACGCATCAAAAACACTCTGGAACGGGCCAAAAACGCATCAAAAGCACATTGGAACGGGCCAAAAACGCATCAAAAACACACTGGAACGGGCCAAAAACTCATCAAAAACACACTGGAACGGGCCAAAAAGGCATCAAAAACACACTGGAACGGGCCAAAAAGGCATCAAAAACACACTGGAACGGGCCAAAAACTCATCAAAAACACACTGGAACGGACCAAAAACTCATCAAAAACACACTGGAACGGGCCAAAAACCCATCAAAAACACACTGGAACGGGCCAAAAACCCATCAAAAACACACTGGAACGGGCCAAAAACTCATCAAAAACACACTGGAATGCCACATAGGTTTGATTTTTAGCCTTTTAAACGTGTTGCCCATGGGAATATATTTTGCAGTGTGTTCACATTACAGTATTTTTGAAGAACTCCCATTTCTCTGTTGTGTTCATTGATGCCAATATTCCCTCCCAGTCTAAGTCTTGGAGGGCAGCTCTCAGCCTTGGAAAATTAGCTCTCTTAAAATTGAGTGTTTTTATTTGTCCTGTATGTGCTTGCTGTTTACAGCTAACAATAAATGAAATCATGTTATGGTCACTGCTACCCAGATGTTCTTTTATACGGACATTCGTAATAAGCTCTGCATGGTTTGAGATTACCAGGTCCAGCAGAGCATCATTCCTAGTTGGGGCCTCTATGAACTGTACCATAAAATTGTACTGTAGTAGGTTTAAAAAGTTTTGCCCTTTAACTGTTCCTGTAATGGCATTACTCCAGTCAATTTCCATCCCCCATTATTATCACTGTCCCGGCCCTTGCAGCCCTTTCGATCTGTGCAAGGAGCTGAGTCTCCACCTCCTCAGCCGGTAGATCTCACCTCCCCATGGGAATTTAGAAGAAGTTCTTTTCCCTGCAGCTGTCATTAAGGTTTAGCCTAATACTTGTAAATGTGTCTGTCTGTTGTGCACATTTCTGCTGAGTGGACCGTGGCTGCATCCCAACAATATTGCATTAAGAAGCTGAGAGGCCGAATAGCCATTTTATTATATGACTGAAAGCCAAGACCATGCCATTAGTGCTTTTAAGTAAACAGCAATGATTTGTCATTCACTAGATCCGCCGTTACTGGGGCGCGCTACATGACAGCTTGCCCAGACAGCTTCACATTGTGCCTGAACAAATGATTTCTTGTCTCTTTAAAGGGAAACTATAAAAAGGTTTAGTCAATTTTGTTTGAATTTTTCCTTATGTTTATAGAGGTTTAAACTCATTTATATCTTCTATTGTTTTACAATCTACCTACAGTCTAGAACAGGGGTGCTCAACCCATGCCCCGTGGAGCCCACTGATGTGGCCCGCGACCTCATGCTCTGGGATGGTGGATTGGCAAGCCCAGATTGTGGGTTTCCGACTCGCCATCCCAGAGCACCAGAGTGTATGGAGCCAGCACCAGCAGCGGAGGAAGCAAGAGGCCGCAGAGGGAGCAAGAACCGCATAAGCCAATGCTTTCTCTGTAGTGCTGACTCCTGTACCAGGTGGGTACTTGATACCAAGTTCCATGCGTAGCCATGTCAACAGATGCTGGAAGAGAAAAAGGTCCGTTTATTAACCTCCTCGGCGGTATGATTATTTCCGATTTTTGGTGCTGAAAGCGGTACCATTTTTTTTGCATGGAAATATGTAGTTTTTTATTGTAGGCTGTAATTTTTAGGACTAACTCACTGAAATCTGTACGAACAAGAGTCTAGTAAACATCCCGGGTATGATAAAACTTGAAACACGAAATCATAAATTATAATTGAATAAATAATCATGAAAAATAATAATATAATAATAATAAATTTGGTTCAATAATATAATCAAACCAAAAACACTGAAATTTGAAATACAGAGGCAAATTCGCACATCGCTGAGCAAAGTCGCAAAATCGTTTTCAGTGTCTGATGACGAATTTCCCCCACAAATCATTATCACTCAATTCTGCAAGTGGTTCTGATTTACTATCGCTGGTCTAAAACCGCTTTTGACGTAAAGGGACGCTTTTTGGACGCCATGGACTTTTCTAAGTTTCCAGGCAGAAAAAAACAGTCAAAATGCAGGAAGGGCACAGTACAAAGCAGTAGGGACAAAATATATGTGAAATGCATTGAAACAGCAATGACAGCAAAAATGACATTTTTAAAAAATTTCAAATTTCCGGCGCCCGTACGACCCAACGTCACAGGGACCGGAACACGGAAGCCGGATGCCGGCATCGGCCGGAGGAGATGGCCGGGGACGCTGCAGAGGACACATCACGGGAGCCAAGGACAAGGTAAGTGCTGCTCTTGGTATTGAAATTTTACCCCGAGCTACACTCGGGAATACCGCCAGGGAGGTTAAACATCACATGGTTTTGCAATGGGCATTTTTGCACTGTAAAAAAAAGGGTTTTTAGGCTGCTTTCATACTGATCCACAGGTGCAGCTCAGTGCATCTGAAGCTTTCTTGTGGGTTAGGTGCACAGAGCCATAGACTTCAATTATATGCTACAGGTCAGGGGCTCAGGACAGTAATGGCTTATTTACATTTGCGGTTTGGGGGGCGGTAAAACCCCATAGTTGAGATACTAGCCAATGAGTAGGGAGAGTCCCCATACAGCCGAGGCTATTGTGAACATCGCTGGATTGAAGGGTGTTCAGGTAAGGATTGGGGGGCTGTGGGGGCCGCTGCACAAAGAAGGTTTTTACCTTCATGCATAGAATGCGTGAAGGTAAAAAAAACCTTTAGCCTTTACAACAACTTTAACTAGGTGATTAGTTCCAGGAATTATCTTTATTAGCATACCTCTTACAACAGGGTTCTCATCAGAGTCCCCCCTTACATCAGGGTCCCCCTTGTGTAGTGCTCACACCTGGGGGGGCCACTGATAATGTCTTCCTAATTAGTACAGAGGCTGCCAGTCACAAGCACGTTCCACGCACACCGACAACACAGGCTCAGCCTAGGGAAGAGAGTTTCAGCAATCAGGACATTCCAAATGATACCAGAAATACCAGGACATCTTCTCACCAATCTTCTCTAAGCATCCTTTCCTAGAGGTGAAAGGGGATGGCCAGCATTTCTAGGACCCCATAAGAGAAATCCAATCCACATGGCACCCTCTGGCATCAAGCACTCTTCTAGCACCCAAGAGTCCAAGAGTACCACCAGCAGCCTCAGGAGAACTGGAGAGGAAAGAACACTCTGGAAAGTCCTCCAAAATGTTTATTACCTGCCCAGCCATCTTCTGGATGCCCCCTTCCAGGGATTGGCTGAGGCATGGTAAATCTTCATCTGGACATTTGACTCTCCCTGCCCTATATTCTAGAATCTTCTCCCAGAAGAAGGTTAGAGAAATCAAACACCCAACTAGGAAACCCTGACCAGACACAAACAATAGATCACTGCTCCTCTGACTGCAGTGAAGCAAAAAACTAAATTTAGTCTAGTAGCCTAACTAGAGGAGGACGCTACACTTACATCATAGTCCCTCCTTAAATCAGGATCCCTATCAGAATTCCCCCTACATCGGGGTCCCCATCAGAGTTCCCCCTTTCATCAGAGTCCTGATCAGAGTTCCCTCTTACATTAGGATCCCCATCAGAGTTGCCCCTTACATCAAGGTCCCCATTAGAGTTCCCCCTTTCATCAGGGTCCTGATCAGAATTCCCCCCTACATCAGGGTCCGTAGCAGAGTTCCGCTTATATCAAGTTCCCCATCAGATTCCCCCCTTTCATCAGAGTCCTGATCAGAGTTCCCCCTTACATCAAGGTCCCCATTAGAGTTCCCCCTTTCATCAGGGTCCTGATCAGAATTCCCCCCTACATCAGGGTCCGTAGCAGAGTTCCGTTTATATAAAGTTCCCCATCAGATTCCCCGCTTTCATCAGAGTCCTGATCAGAGTTCCCTCTTACATCAGGATCCCCATCAGAGTCACCCTTTCATCAGTGTCCTGATCAGAGTTCGCTCCTACATCAGGGTCCGTATCAGAGTTCCGCTTATATCAAGTTCCCCATCAGATTCCCCTCTTTCATCAGAGTCCTGAGCAGAGTTCTCCCTTACATCAGGATCCCCATCAGAGTCACCATTTCATCAGGGTCCTGATCAGAGTTCCCCCCTACATCAGGGTCCACATCAGAGTCCTACTTACATCAGAGTCACTTCTTATACTAGGGTCCCTATCAAACCCCCCCCCCCAACATCAGGGCCCCATCAGACTTCCACCTTACATCAGGATCTCTATCAGAGTTTCCCTTACATCAGAGTCCCCCCCGTATATGAGGGTCCCCATCAGAGTTTTCAAACTGTGCACATTGATGATACATCATTGACCTTAGCTTCAGGGTGGATAAAATCTCGTAGCAGGTCAGATGTAGCCCATGAGCTGTAGTTTGGAGACCTCTAATTGAATGGATTCACCCTGTAGATGCTATCACCCTCATTATTGTCCCTTACAATTCCTTGAGCCTTCAGAATTGTGCATTGTGTTGCAGCCTTGCTCATTGTGAATGGTACCCCCTAAAACAATGTACAGGATTAAAGCACGTGTGTTTATGCAACACATCATTTCGGGGGGCCTTAAAGTCCCATATCTAGAACAATAGTCATTTCTGAAAGGCTTTTATCTGGATGTGAAAAAGGTTCATTAGTTCACGTCAATCAGCAGATAAACGACAGAAGGAAGTAGGTGACAGAATTTAATTTGTCAGAGTAATAGTGAAAAATCCCAATAATCCACATCACTGCCAGACTGCATATCGGTGATACTGAATTAAATTCCAGGTAAATATACAAGACACAAATGAAAGCAGAACTACACTGTATCTGAGCACAACAAACCAAAAAACGCTATTTAATACATTTTTTATATTCAAAGTAAACTCCCCCATCCATCCATTGCGCCACACTTTATTTTGCTGAGAACTCACATTGAAAAACAGATAAAAGGTACTCACATTGAAAAAAGGAACTCACATTGAAAAAAGGAACTCACATTGAAAAACAGAAAAAAATTATTTCTGTCTGTGGCCATCTTGAATAAGGGCAGATGATTGATGTAGCATTTACTTCCTGAAATCCATCTGCCTTTAGCTCAGGCATGCAGGATGGAGGGTGTGCTTAGCAGAGCAAACCCCTCCTCTTATCCTGAAGACTACTGGGATGTATAACATTTGCCTATGCCAGAAACCCGGAAGTAATTGAAGAAATGTAAAAAAAAAGTTTAAAACAAGTAAACATGATATAGATATATATATAATATACTATCTATTATCTATTTACAGATGCTAGCAGCATTAGGATTAAAAATGGTTATTGTTAATTGGGAGAGTGATGTTCCACTTTAACGCAGTTCTGTATTCATTAATATATCATTAGGGTATTTTTTTTATGCAAGCAGTGTAAGTACCCGAATTTCACATTCTATCAGTCTCTTGCAGTCTCTGTACAGCAAGAGCAAAAAAGAGGCAGTACAAGGAGCCAATCAGTTCATGTGTTGACAGGAAGCATGCACATAGTAGGAGATAGCAGGGTGACAGAGAGATGAGCTCATGTGCTGCTTCGCTTTTCACTGTCCAGTCACAGGTTGGGGAAGGCCCAGGATTATCTGGGCTCAGAGCAATTGGGTCGAATGATGCTGCCCATCAGACTGAGGACATCTAGCTGAAAAAAGTACTAAGGGGCAGGGGCGGACTGACCATTTGGAAACTCAGGCACTGCCCGAGGGCCCGGGGGTCAGTAGGGGGCCCCATGAGATGCCCCTGGTACCTTTTTCATAGGCTTTTTTGAGTGTGGGCAAGGACACAGGGGCCCCATGATCCCCTATTGCCCGGGGGCCCCATGAGTTGTCAGTCCGCCCCTGCTAAGGGGTATATCTGGATTGAAGGTGACTAAAACAGCAAGGGTTGGCTTTATTTTATCCTTTATTAGGCTCCATGCACATGGGGCGTTTTGATAACGCTGGTAACACTAGCTGTGTAAAGTCACGTTAAAAAAAGTAAGTTTTTCAGCATTTTTCCATTTGCGTTTAGCGGTGTATTGCTGCTTTTTTCATGTTTTTCTGTGTTTGCGGTTTTTTAGTGTTTTTTTGGCCAAAAACGCTGGTTTGCCACGATTTACAGCGTTTTGCCATGTTTTTCAGCATTCGCCCTCATGCACACTTGACGTTTTACAGCGGCTGTTTTTGCCATTTGCCATTTTTTCTACAGTCAATAAACTCCCCAGCATGTTATCCTATGTGTCCATGCACACATAGGCTGTAATCAGCATTTTTTGGCTGGGAACTTTTTTGGCTGGAATAAAACACCAAAACTAGTGGGTTTCTAGAGGACTTTTTTAGCTGTAAAACGCTCTTAACGCTGAAAAACGTGGCAAAACGATAATGCAAAAACGGGTAAAAATAAGTGAGCGTGCTTAATAAAGCAGCTATGCACAAAAGATAACCAGATAAAACCTTAATAAAACTAATAAATCACAGTGCAGAGCTAAAATTCTCCATATAAGTGTCTCAATAAATTAATCAATAATGGGTGATAATGAAGTTCATAAATGAATAAATAGTGAATAAATATTAAAAGTTCATAGGTGACAATAAGTGCTCTGAAGGTGCCTGCTCCAATGATAATCCGGTGCTTGTGCAAATGGGTGTAGTAAAATTGCGCACTCACCAGATGCGCAATACAAATGTGCATGTAAATATATAGCCAGATGTCCTTTTAAGGAAATCAGGGTTGAACCTGATTTATCAAGCAGTGTCATATTCAGATCTGTATCTGTAAACACTTTATTGCATAGTGTGTGGCCAGCAGGGGCGGAATGACCATTTGGAAACTCGGGCACCGAGGGCTCGGGGTCAGTAAGGGGCCCAATGAGATGCCCCTGGTACCTTTTTCATAGGCTTTTTTGAGTTTGGGCATAGACAAAGGGGACCCATGATCCCCTATTGCCCTTGAGTTGTCAGTCCGCCCCTGGTGGCCAGTGAATTAAATGGCTACTTTGAGTCACTTGAACAATTCCCATCCCTAAGGCTGGCCATACATTATACAATTTCCTTGAGAATTTTGCTTTAGATTTACCAAAAACCATATAATATGAGGTCCAACCTAAACAACACTTTCAGTTGTATCCAATTAGGCAGGACCTTGCACTACATAGTTGAAGGTAAATCTAAAGGACAGAAATTGAACAGAAAATTGTATAATGTATGGCCAGCCTAAGGCTAGGTTGACACCAATGCAGGTTGCATTTAAGCCGTTTCTGCATTTTTCACCTGCGTTTTTGATGCGTGTGTTTTGCGGGGGGGGGTCCATTTTTAACATTTTTCTTGTTGCTAGGTAGATTTAAAATGCAAAAAGAATCAAAAACAGGGCAAAAATGTTATAAAAACAAAATACATGCTCTTCTGCAGCATTATCATTGAAGTCTACGGAACCAAAGACGCAACTTTTTGCGTTCAAAAAAGTCCCTGACACTTTCCAGAAAAACGCACCGGGTGAAAATGCGCAGATGTGAACGTGTCCCATAGGAAATCATGTTAAATGGACTGTACTGCATTTCTGCAAAACGCTGCAGAAAATGCTTAGGTGTGAACCTGGGGTAAAGCGCCTTACACGCATGGGAATTTTGTGAGCTCGTGTACACAGGGGATGTCCATCTGCATTTTAAATGCACATTACAGGTCAGCAGATCACCATCATCCTCATTGGACAGTTTAAAGGCTGCCTTTGACCTGCTCTGCATTGTGTGTCTCTGGATACAGCAAGGACTATCATTTATTAAGTGTTCTTGATGGCAGACGGCTTACTGTTATCTCACATATATATTCCTATTATTATAGCCAAATTTACCACCCTAACTCCTCCCACAGTTTTTACACTACATAGACAGTAATATACAGAAACGTGCGGATTGTTCCCGATTGGTGTGCTATTACTTTGTGGAACGTTTCGCCGAATGGTTCACGAAATATCTGCGTTTTTGTGGGGAAATTGGTCCCATAGGAATGAATGGCGGAATGTTCAAAACTAGAGTGGGAGCTGACAAAAGCTAGAGTGTGAGCTGAAAAATCAGGACATGATTTCTAAACTGCCATCACTCCCTCATTTTCAAGCCCACCTACACAACTCTTATATCAAAACGTTCAGCTATCCCTGCTGCCACTAAAAATGCCCACGGCTAAGCTATAGTCCTGATAGTTTTCACAATATGACCATTTGTTTGCAACTCACGCCGCCCATTGACATTCATTGAAACTCCACTCTAGCCACCTCAAATTTGAAGGGCAATATCTAAACTGCCACTGTGCCTTCATTTTTAATATTTCAGAGACATACTGTGCATCAAAATGTAGGTCTGGGTCTTGTGATTCTCACAATATAAAGCTCTTTGCTGTAGGATGTATAATTTAAACTTTAACCTTTTAAAGACGCCAGTGAAGTGAGCAAGTTGGAGCAGTTTGTTTTTAACCACTCTTCTCTGCCCTTGCTGTAGCGTGAGTTGCCATAGGAACCCAGGTGTGTGAGCAGGCAGCAGAGTGACAAGCCACTCCACCCAGTTACTCCACCCACTCCAGTTGAAGACTACTGGTGGAGGCAAAAACACTTCACACAATTTCCCCAGAAATTGTAGCTTTTCTTGTTATTATTATTATAAAGGATTTATATAGCGCCGACAGTTTGCTCAGTGCTTTACATTATGGAGGGAGACAATACAGTAACAATACAGTTCAATACAAGAGGGATTAGAGGGCCCTGCTCCTTAGAGCTTACAATCTAGGAGGGAAGGGATAGTGGTACAAGAGGTAATTAGCTGTGGGGGATGGAGTGGTTGGGGAAGTAGGGGATTCCAGTAGTTAGCTAGGGTCGGGGTAGGCTTCCCTTAAGAGATGAGTTTTCGGAGTGCGCCTAAAAGTGAGCAGGGTAGGTGATAGCCTGATAGCTTGAGGTAGGGAGTTCCAGAGGATGGGTGAAGCCCGTGAGAAATCCTGGAGACGAGCATGGGAGGAGGAGACAAGGGAGCTAGAGAGTATGAGGTCTTGCGAGGAGCGGAGAGTACGGTTTGGGTGGTATTTGGAGACAAGGTCGGTGATGTAATTTGGGGCAGTGTTATGAACGGCTTTATATGTCAGTGTTAGTGTTTTGAATTTTATCCGTTGGGCAATTGGAAGCCAGTGGAGGGATTGGCAGAGAGGGGTGGAGGACACTGAGTGGAGGCCAGTGGAGGGATTGGCAGAGAGGGGTGGAGGACACTGAGTGGAGGCCAGTGGAGGGATTGGCAGAGAGGGGTGGAGGACACTGAGTGGAGGCCAGTGGAGGGATTGGCAGAGAGGGGTGGAGGACACTGAGTGGAAGCCAGTGGAGGGATTGGCAGAGAGGGGTGGCAGATACCAGGGGTGGACTGACAACTCATGGGGCCCCCGGGCAATAGGGGATCATGGGGCCCCTGTGTCCTTGCCCAAACTCAAAAAAGCCTATGAAAAAGGTACCAGGGGCATCTCATGGGGCCCCCTACTGACCCCGGGCCCTCAGGCAGTGCCCGAGTTTCCAAATGGTCAGTCCGCCCCTGGCAGATACAGAGCGGTTAGTAAGGTGAATGAGTCTGGCAGCAGCATTCATGATGGACTGGAGTGGGGATATATTTACATAATAATTGCACAAGTTTTTTTTTTTTTTCACTATTTTAAGAGTGGTTTTGTGTTTTTGCACAGAGTGAAGTACATATATTTAAAAAGATAATACACTATGGATTTTTCTTTTTCTTTTTGAGGTTTTCATGGAATATTTAGGATCAATTTCCTTCTAACTGGATTGAAGTAAAAATTTGGGATTTGGATATTGGACACATTTGGATTTTTGTTTTATTTTATTTTATGTTATTTTATGTGATTTTGGGACACAATTGGGAGTGAATTTAAATTGGACATAAATTGTAAGTTTAACTGTATTTACTTTGATTGTATAAATTAATTATATTTGTAGAATTTTATTTTGGGTTTTATGTGGGATTTATATGGTTTATCACAAAAAGGATATGTTAGGTTGGAGTGGGGATAGCCTGCGATGAGGTATTGATGTATTGCAGTGCGACCAAAACAGGTCAAATGTCGCCATTTACGTTACAATGCGCGTGTTTTGTGCAGCTTTTGATTATAAAAGCCGGTCTCTGACAGCAATGTCCTTCCACTCAAGCCTTAATGTGTACTTGTGTAGATCTGTTGAAGGTGCTCTGCTTCCCTCCCACCATTCAAGTGGCTTCTAGATGAATTGGACTCAAATTGTGCGTGGGTGTTTGTATGACTGTGCTACAGGCAGTAGATTGTAAGCTCCACTTAGGCAATTATTAAAATACATGTTTGTCTGTGAAACATTACATAAGGCAAACACTGTATATAACCCGAACGTGCAATAGGTATACACAACCATACACCTAACTTTCAAAGCCAATTTACACTCGTGAAACCTGACCTGCGTTTTTTTCCAATGCCACAGGAATGGTGATCAGCTTTCTGTCCGGGTTCCTTTCATTAGAAGCACCTTTAGTGCATTCACACTGTACTGAGCTTGTTGTAAGGTAACAGCAGCTATAGGCAATGCAGAGCCGTACCCCATGCTTTCAACTGTGATGTGTTTTGTGCACACCGGACGTTTTTACAGCGGCTCTTTTTGGCTTTTGACGTTTTTTTCTACAGCCAGTAAACCCCCCAGCATGTTATCCTATGTGTCCATGCACACATAGACTGGAATCAGCATTTTTTGGCTGGGATGTTTTTTGGCTGGAAAAAAAAAAACAGAACTAGTGAATTTTTAGAGGAGTTTTTTAGCTGTAAAAACACTCTAAGCCCTCATACACACTTGATGTTTTGATAGCGCTAGTAACGTTAGCTGTGTAAAGTCACGCTTTTTTTAGCGTTTTTGCATTACCGTTTTGTGGCGTTTTGCTGTGATTAGCGACGTGTTCCCGTGTTTTTTTTTAGTGTTTTTTTTACCATACATACGTCAAAAAAGTCCAAAAACGCAGGTTTGCTGCGTTTTTCCGCGTTTTTCAGCGCTACAGCGTTTTACAGCTAAAAAACTCCTCTAGAAACCCATTAGTTTTGGTGTTTTTTTCTGTGAGAAATCTTGGAGACTAGCATGGGAGGAGGAGACAAAGGAGCTAGAGAGTAGGAGGTCCTGAGAGGAGCGGAGAGTACGGTTTGGGTGGTATTTAGAGACAGGGTCAGTGATGTAATTAGGGGCAGTGTTATGAACGGCTTTATATGTCAATGTTAGTGTTTTGAATTTTATCCGTTGGGCAATGGGAAGCCAGTGGAGGGATTGGCAGAGAGGGGTGGAGGACACTGCGTGGAGGCCAGTGGTGGGATTGGCAGAGAGGGGTGGAGGACACTGAGTAGAGGTCAGTGGTTAGATTTGCAGAGAGGGGTGGAGGACACTGAATGGAAGCTAGTGGAGGGATTGGCAGAGAGGGGTGGAGGACACTGAGTGGAGGCCAGTGGAGGGATTGGCAGAGAGGGGTGGAGGACACTGCGTGGAGGCCAGTGGTGGGATTGGCAGAGAGGGGTGGAGGACACTGAGTAGAGGTCAGTGGTTAGATTTGCAGAGAGGGGTGGAGGACACTGAATGGAAGCTAGTGGAGGGATTGGCAGAGAGGGGTGGAGGACACTGAGTGGAGGCCAGTGGAGGGATTGGCAGAGAGGGGTGGAGGACACTGAGTGGAGGCCAGTGGAGGGATTGGCAGAGAGGGGTGGAGGACACTGAGTGGAGGCCAGTGGAGGGATTGGCAGAGAGGGGTGGAGGACACTGAGTGGAGGCCAGTGGAGGGATTGGCAGAGAGGGGTGGCAGATACCAGGGGCGGACTGACAGCTCATGGGGCCCCCGCGCAATAGAGGATCATGGGGCCCCTGTGTCCTTGCCCAAACTCAAAAAAGCCTATGAAAAAGCTACCAGGGGCATCTCATGTATTTCCGCGTTTTTCAGCGCTACAGTGTTTTACAGCTAAAAACTCCTCTAGAAACCCATTAGTTTTGGTGTTTTTTTCCAGCCAAAAAACATTGATTACAGCCTATGTGACTCTGAAAAACGTTGTAAAACACACAAACCAATGTTTTTGGACTTTTTTTGACCCCCAAAAAAATGTCGCTAATCGTGGCAAAACGCCACTAAACGCTAATGCAAAAACACTAAAAAAAAGCTGAACAACTCACATTTTTTTTTTGTTTTAATTTAAATATTTATTCATTTTCAAGCAGATACATTATACAAACTTATTCCTTTAAAAACACTAACACATTTATAGCACAAATATCATTCCACTTATATTTTCCCTACAACCCCTAACACCCCCCCCACCCCAACTTCTTTCTTTTTATCTACACCCTCCCCCCCCTCCTCTCCCTTTACCTGCCCACCCCCCTCCACTCTGCATTTTCCTAATCTTCCTGGGACCTCACATCCTCCAACGAGAAGAGAGAGGCATACTCATGTTATTTTAAATTATACCCCCATACAATCCTCATTTAATTTTAACTTTTTATATTTGAATTCTTCCCATCTGTTCCATCTCACATAATATCTCTCCATCTTATCTTCATTCATATGGTACAGTTTTTCCATCTTACATATTTGGTCAACCCAATCCTCTACTTTCGGCACCTCCCATCTCCACCAAATTTGGGTATCAGACCCTTTGCTGCATTCAAATAATACCATATACCAGATTTTTTATATTTGTTAACTCTACTGAACTCACATTTTTAACGTGACTTTACATAGCTAACATTACCAGCGTTATCAAAACGCCCCGTGTGCATGGAGCCTTATAGTGGACTTGCCTGGGTATAAACTTTTAAAGGGTAAGCCCACTCAAGATTGGTTATTTCAGTGCTTTTTTACATGTTAGAAAAGATAAACTCCCTAATACAGCCCTTGGCTCCATGCACACTGGCTTAAAATCGCTGCTTCTACAGGAGTGTTTTGCCCGTAGAAGCTCAGTGTTATCCTGTGTCCATGCACATTAGGATGATTAGAGGCATATTTAAAGCTCAATGTTTAGAGGCAGAAAAGAAAAACCCCTTCTGGTTTGCGTTTTTTATTGGAGCTTTCTGGCAGAACAAACGCTATACTCTCCTAAACTCGCCTACACTGTGTAGAAAAATGCGCTCTATCAGTGTGTTTTTTCTGCCAAGGGAACTGGCGTTTTTTTTTTTAAGCACAGTGGGCATGGAGCCTTTCTCAACATTTTTGTCCCGGAGTAGCCCTTGAAAAAAATGTCTCGGGAAACTCCTGCTAAAATCAATTCATCGAGCTTAATGCGAAAATTGACCCTTACATTGGTGGTCAGTGGAAAGATGGCCCCTTTACAGTGATGGTCAGAATGCCACCCTTACAGACAGCTAGAAACATCACTGGTGTCATAGAGCTGGCTGTGCCAAGTGGCCTTAGAAATATTCCTGTCAAACAGGAGGTCAATTATCTACAGCTCAAGGAAAACATAGAAACCTCTAGGGGAACCCTAGGGTTCCATGTAACTCAGATTGATAATGGCTGCTCTAATAGTTTCTTACGTCTCTTGAGGGCTCTATTAGTGAGATCTTTGCACTGAGTTCTCTGGTCTGCACACCTGCTGTGGCCATTATAAGGGCTTCCGACTCTCTCTGCTGGATTTTTTTATATTTTATATTATGGAGAATGTAACAGGAGGAGCTGGTACACACAACGTTGGATGGCAACACCCAAAACTCCCAAATGGATAGGAACAAAGAAACTTCTGCACTAAGACCTTGGAGTATACAATATATTGCTCTAATAGTATCTTACATCTCTTGAGGACTCTATTAGTGAGATCTTTGCACTGGTCTGCACTCCTGCTGTGGCCATTATAAGAGCTTCCAACTCTCCCTGCTGGATTTTTTTATATTTTATATTATGGGGAATGTGACAGGAGGAGCTGGTACACACAATGTTGGATGGCAACACCCAAAACTCCCAAATGGATAGGAACAAAGGAACTGCTGCCCTAAGACCTTGGAGCATACAAGATATTGGAAGCCAAGGGCAAACTCGGGCCAACATATCACTTTTGGATAAAGTAAGGGGCCTAGAGACCAAACACATTGAAATATACAAGCCATAATTTACTTTAAACCTTTTTCCACCTCCGTTAATGTGGGCTAAGTGTAAAACCTGATATTACTCAAATTCTGATGAGCAATAGTTTGAAATATCTCAGTTTCCTTTTTGAACCCTTTTCTTCTCCCAGATGCTTGTTTCCTCTTTTTTTGTTCTCTCTTAGTTATATGGTGTTTACTCAGGAAAAAAGGTATATGTACAAAAGACGAAGGACGATTCCATGGCTGATCTCTGGAACTTTTCTGCTCATTTCCTTGGACTCCATAGACAATTAATATTTGTCTTTTGACCATACAGTGTTCTAATGTATTCTTAGAATGGTTTACTGTACTCCTTAATGTATGTGTACTAGAATGACTCTGCACTCGCTTTATTAGGTACACTTGTTCAATTGCTTTGTAACACAAATTGCTAATCAGCTAATCACATTGGCAGCAAATGCATTTAGGCATCTAGACATGGTGAAGTTGACTTGCTCAAACCGAGCATGAGAATGGGGAAGAAAGTGAATTTAAGTGACTTTGAATGTAGCATGATTGTTGGTGCTAGATGGGCTGGTCTGAGTATTTCAAAAACTGCTGATCTACTGGGATTTTCATGCACAACCATCTCTAGGGTTTACAGAGAATGGTCCGTAAAACAGAGAATATTCAGTGAGCGGCAGTTGTGTGGAATAAAAATTCCTTGTTGATGTTGGAGGAGAATGGGCAGACTGGTTGCTGCGACATTCAGAGAGTAGGGTCAGAATTTGGCGTAAACAACATGAAAGCATGGATCTATTCTTCCTTGTATCATTGGTTCAGGCTGGTGGCGGTGGGGTAATGGTATGAGGGATATTTTCTTGGCACTAGCAACGTGTACCTAATAAAGTGGCTGGTGAGTATATATACCTGTGCTTTTGTTAAAAATTTAACAAAAATAAAATTACACAAATTTACAAGCCATAGAAGCTGGTAAAAAATAATTATGTTTTTTTTTTATTTGATGGATATGGTCTCACGTAGGCTGAAAATAAAGTCCTATTTATTTATCCCATATATTGACTTTATAAGAGGGATGTCAACATCTGACCTAAGACTACATATAGCAAAATTTATATTAATTATATTACTTTATTATTTATTATATTACCATATTTATAAATGATTATATTTATTTATTATATTACTATATTTATATATTATTATATTTATGTATTATATTACTATATTTATACATTATTATATTTATGTATTATATTGCTATATTTATACATTATCATATTTATTTATTATATTACTATATTTATATATTATTATATTTATGTATTATATTGCTATATTTATACATTATCATATTTATTTATCATATTACTATATTTATACATTATTATATTTATGTATTATATTACTATATTTATACATTATTATATTTATTTATTATATTACTATATTTATACATTATCATATTTATTTATTATATTACTATATTTATACATTATTATATTTATTTATTATATTACTATATTTATATATTATTATATTTATTTATTATATTGCTATATTTATACATTATCATATTTATTTATTATATTACTATATTTATACATTATTGTATTTATTTATTATATTACTATATTTATATAATATTATATTTATTTATTATATTGCTATATTTATACATTATCATATTTATTTATTATATTACTATATTTATACATTATTATATTTATTTATTATATTACTATATTTATATATTATTATATTTATTTATTATATTGCTATATTTATACATTATCATATTTATTTATTATATTACTATATTTATACATGTATATATATATGTATTTTATTACTATATTTATATATTGTTATATTTATCTATTTTATTACTATATGTATAAATTATTATATTTCTTTATTATGTATTACTATATTTATATAATATTATATTTATTTATTATTTTGTTTTATTTAATAATTTGCTAGTGAAAAAATTCTGGGTTATCACTTTTGGGTGACTTGACCCTTTCATCTATGTAACTCTCTTTTCAACCAATACCATATAATTGATATGTTTGAGCTTTAGTAGTGCTGCAGATGTGATCTCTATCATTTTCATATTTTATCTGAAAGGTGCCTGGGAACATGTATCTCCCTCCTATTACACACACATAGAGCATACATATATAAGGTACATATTATATACATTATTTAATATACACCTTATATATGTACATAAGGTATATATTCTATATTTTGTATTTTGTTACATACATCATAATACTTTCCATATAAAACACATAAAATAAGAAAATGACACTTACATCTCGGAATATTGACAGATCCTGCTTAGCTTTCTCTGGCGGAGCGTTCAGCGGTTTGTCCTTGTCGAAATGTTTAGCAGACAACAGGCACATAGTAATCAGCTCAGTACAAGACATCATGATGCCGCTGCTTATCAAAGTGATTTTTCCCTCAATTAAAGCGCCTGATTAAGTGTTGGTGAAGATGCAGTCTATGGGACACTAGGAATGAGAGTGGTACCCAGAGATTCAGTAATGGATGCAGGTCACAGCATCCAAGATCTGCAAAAGGCACTCAATATACAGAGATTTGAGTTGCAAGGGTAGGATCGGTCATCAGAGCAAGGGGCAAAGTCCTGTGAATGCAATGCAATTGGTGCTCTGCAGTCCTAAAAGTAGTTGCAGTATCCAGGATACAATTCTGTTCTTGCAATGCAGAGGAGGGCTGTGGTCTCCAGGCTACAGGCAGCAGATCAGGGATGTAACAGTGCTAGGCAGTTGTAATTAGTCTGCTGATGATGTGTCTGGTGGCAGAATATCGGTTGTGTGCTGTGCCAATGTGTAGCCTTCAGTCTGAGCCCCTTCTGCCTACACACCGCAGTGCTACATGGTAGGACAAGGGATGCTACAGCTCTATTAGAGATCCTTCCCTTACTAATCCTGGCTCTGCCTTCTCAATCCCATTGGCCGGCTTGTATCCTCCTCTGATTCCTTCTATATCAAAAAGACTTGCAATTATCCCCAAGGTAAAGGTAAAGCAATGACAAATATAGGGAGCATTACAAATACAAAAATCAGATGAATACACTTCTGGTAAGTCAAATACTAACACTGCTTGAAAGTATAGCATATATTTACCAAAAAGAATCGCAAGAGAAGTATCAACATTTCATTGTAAGTACACTGCTCAAAAAAATTAAAGGAACACTTTGAAAACACATCAGATCTTAATGGGGAAAAATCTCGTGCTACAGATATGGACGGGGCAGGGGCGGACTGACCATTTGGAAACTCGGGCACTGCCCGAGGGCCCGGGGTCAGTAGGGGGCCCCATGAGATGCCCCTGGTACCTTTTTCATAGGCTTTTTTGAGTTTGGGCAAGGACACAGGGGCCCCATGATCCCCTATTGCCCGGGGGCCCCATGAGTTGTCAGTCCGCCCCTGGGACGGGGTAATGTGTTAGGAATGTAAGGATGCCCCATTGTTTGATGGAAATGAAAATTATCAACCTACAGAGGACTGAATTCAAAGACACCCCGAAAATCAAAGTGAAAAAATTATGCAGCAGGCTAGTCCATTTTGCTGAAATTTCATTGCAGCAACTCAGAATGGTCCTCAGTAGTTTGTATGGCCACCATGTGCTTGTATGCATGCCTGACAACATTGGGGCATGCTCCTAATAGAGGACGGATGGTGTCCTGGGGTATTTCCTCCCAGATCTGGACCAGGGCTGAGCTCCTGGACAGTCTGAGGTGCAACCTGGTGGCGTCGGATGGACCAAAACATGATATCCCAGAGGTTTTCTATTGGATTTAGGTCAGGCGAGCGTGGGGACTATTCAATGTTATTGATTCCTTCATCCTCCAGGAACTGCCTGCATACTCTCTCCACATGAGGCCGGGCATTGTCGTGCACCAGGAGGAACCCAGGACCCACTGCACCAGCGTAGGGTCTGACAATGGGTCCAAGGATTTCATCCCGATACCTAATGGCAGTCAGGGTGCCATTGTCTAGTCTGTAGAGGTCTGTGTGTCCCTCCATGGATATGCCTCCCCAGATCATCACTGACCCACCACTAAAACAGTCATGGTGAACCATGTTACAGGCAGCATAGCGTTCTCCGCAGCTTCTCCAGACCCTTTCACGTCTGTCACATGTGCTCAGGGTGAACTTGCTCTCATCTGTGAAAAGCACAGGGTGCCATTAGCGGACCTGCCAATTGTGGTGTTCAATGGCAAATGCCAATCGAGCTCTATGGTGGCGGGCAGTGAGCACAGGGCCCACTAGAGGACGTCGGGCCCTCAGGCCACCCTCATGAAGTCTGTTTCTGATTGTTTGGTCAGAGACATTCACACCAGTGGCCTGCTGGAGGACAATTTGTAGGGCTCTGGCAGTGCTCATCCTAATCCTCCTTGCACAAAGGAGCAGTCCTGCTGATGGGTTAAGGACCTTCTACGTCCCTCTCCAGCTCTCCTAGAATGACTTCCTGTCTCCTGGAATCTCCTCCATGCTCTTGAGACTGTGCTGGGAGACACAGCAAACCTTCTGGCAATGGCACGTATTGATGTTTCATCCTGGAGGAGTTGGACTGCCTGTGCAACCTCTGTAGGGTCTAGGTATCGCCTCATGCTACCAGTAGTGACGCTGACCCTAGCCAAATGCAAAACTAGTGAAAAACAGTAAGAAAAGATAAGTAGGGTGGCCTCCACTTATAAAACCCTTCCTGTTTTGGGGGTTGTCTCATTGTTGCCCATCTAGTGCACCCTTTGTTAATTTCATTACCACCATAGCAGCTGAACCTGATTATCAACTCCCTCTGCTACTTAACTGACCAGATCAATATCCCAGGAGTTTCATTGACTTCATGCTGTACTCTGATTAAAAAGTGTTTCTTTATTTATTTTGAGCAGTTGAGCAGTGCATACATTTGCATAGGCTACCTAAGTCATGGTGTAATTTTACCTAGTAGGTCACCCAAGGACTAAGGATGAAGGAACCAGAAAATGGGAGTCAGACATTAGAAATAATTTTTCAAACAAGAGATCTTTCCTAAAGCTAAACTCCAAGAAAATATAAAAGAAAAAAATGAATGCAACTCAGTAAGGTGGCACTAAAGGTTTTGTTTTTTTATCTAATGCATTCTATGCAGTAAGGTGAAAAAACCTTCTGCATGCAGCCCCCCTTCCCTGTCCCCCTCATCCCTGAGCCCAATCTCGATCCAGCGCTGTGCACAACAGCAGCGGTTCTCTTCGCTCTCTCCCTCCTCATTGGCTCAGAGACAGCAGTGGGAGCCATTGCCTGTCAATCGCAGCTAGTGAGGAGAGAGCAGGGGAGTAGGACTGAAATGCACTCTGTGTGTCAATTGACACAAAGAGCATTGCTCGGGAGCGAGCTCACACAAGTGCCCCCATAACAAGCACCTCAGAGTGTGGGGGGGGCTGCAAAAGAGGAGTATTGGGACTGCTCGGAGCAAAACTTTTTTATTATTTTTAGAAAAGGAAGTGTTATTCTTTACTTTTAGGTTAGGCTCCCATTTGACCAATGTAAAGACACACAATGTGCATTCTTTTTTGCAGCCATGCAGTGGTGCCTTTAATTCTTAATGGCATCCCAATGCACCTCCTGATCACGTGCCAAAACACATGGTAAAAAGTACCATGGATTTTGGTGCGGCACAATTTTAAAAAAAGATGTTTGCACTACTTTTTTATGTGATTTTCACATGTAAGGTAGCCTGTTGCAATGAATGGGTTGCTCTTAACATGATGCCCAAAAATGCATGTAAACTGTTGCATAAAGACCAGCTCCAAAATACTTGGAAATCAGGGTTAATTGCTCATTTATATTTAAGAGACATAGAAAAGAAGATCTGCTTCCCTGATTCTACACCCTTGCACTGCTAGACCGGTACACACAACATCCTCTCCCTATGCTCCATTGGTTTAAAGCCCTGACATCAAAATACCAATGCAGGGTCTATAGCCCTGCATTGGATGTGATGACATCAAGGGACAGTACACTGCCAGAGCATGGGGGAGCGCCATCTCCTGGTAGAAAAGAGGATCAGGTAAGTTAAAGTCAGGTAAGTTAAAGTGCAAACTTTCCCCTAAACTAAAGGAGCAGTTAACCCGCACAGTGGGTAAGTGTAAGGGATATTGCAATAAATCAGGCCTTGGAAAGCAGAAGGTTGCCAATGTACCAAGATGTTCCAAAAATCGGACATGCCACAAAATCTTGGATGCAATACACTGTGGTGTGAAAGCAGTGGTCTCTCTGCAAAGGTCCAACACACACCCTGCAGAGTCTCCAATTAGCAGGGACTGTGAGCTTTGGTAGTTTCAAAGCTATAGGTTTGACCAGGGGCGGACTGACAACTCATGGGGCCCCCGGGCAATAGGGGATCATGGGGCCCCTGTGTCCTTGCCCAAACTCAAAAAAGCCTATGAAAAAGGTACCAGGGGCATCTCATGGGGCCCCCCTACTGACCCCGGGCCCTCGGGCGGTGCCCGAGTTTCCAATTGGTCAGTCCGCCCCTGGGTTTGACTAATCAGGGGGTGTGATAGACTGCTGCAGAGAGACCACTGCTTCCACACAAAGAGCAACTGTCCTTCTGTGCAGTATGATGGCAGGGGACGGGCTTTACTACTTAGGCTGTAAAGTCATACCGTGATTTTTAATTCTATTCAGCTGGTCTTGAAACAAAGGCACCCTGCAACAGGAAGAAGGGTCAGCCCCACACCGGAGGATTGATGAATGTAGTGTATATTTATTGATCCATAGGACACACAAAGCACCAGGACATGAATACAGGACCTGTTAGCGCATTTCACGTGATCTCGTGCTTAATCATAACAAAGAAAACAACAAAAGTGCTGTCTTAGGGCTCATTCACACTTGACTGTTTTACCAACTCTTGCCAAAAGCCCCTAGAGTGTTTGGCAAGCGTTGGTCTGGCGTTTGCGGAGCGTTTTTTAACGCTCGGCAAACGCTCCGCAAACGCCGCATGTGCGGTTCAGCGGTGGTTGCTAGGCATTTGCCAAGCATTGAAAACGCCCTACAAACGCCTATAATGAAGTTTGAATGGTGTTACCGCTCTGCAAATGCCCCGCAACCGCGTCGCAGCCGCACCGCAAACACCGGCCGGGCGTTTGCGGAGCAACACCATAGACTAGAATAGTAGGCTTCAACGCCTCCTGACTCGACCAGAGGCGTCCGTTTTGCCACGCCGCGACAGTAATGCTCCCGTTAGAACAGCACCATGTGCTGCAATGTGCAGAATTGTCCAAGGAGTTTGGGAAGCGGTAAAAATGCTTCCCAAACGCCTTTCTGCTGCCTGCACACAATGCTAGTGTGAACGTAGCCTTATATATGAGTTAGTTAATAAAGAACACCTGCCCTAATCAGCACTCCTGAATCCTGAGGATACACCTACTAGTACATTGTAACAAAACATATAAAACCATTGTATCAAAAACAGTGATATCAGAAAACAAGGAAGGAAGAAAAGAAAAAGGAAAACGAAGTGGAATAAAAAGAGAAACAAAGAAAGAGAAAAAGAATAGTGAATAAAAATTATGAAAAAATTGTAAATGAAAAGTAAAATAAAAAATGAAATAACAAACACAGATAAAAGCAAGTAAATATCCCAAAAAGATATGGGCTGAGAAGCCACATTTGTAAGTGATCAAAATTTCAGTAATAATATATACAAAAAACGCATGTCTACTTGGGATAAAGTACAAAAAAAATATATATTCATACAGGAATATATCAAAACAGCAGAAAAAAGATATATCAAAAGTAACGCATCAAAAAACAAAAAGAAAAGAGAATCCCAAAGTAAAAAAAAGATGGTATTAAAGATATGTGTGCACATGAATGTGCACACATTGAGTGCATGATGTGCCCAAATGAACATATCGTGCATCCAAATAAACTAAGTAATGATATATATCAAAGGATATATATATATATATATATATATAAAAAGACTCAATAAACATAATAAAATATATATATGGATGCACACACATGTGCAGATACCCACATGCATCTATATCCAGGGGCAAAAGCATTCTAAAGAAAACAAACTGTAATGCAGGCCATAGACGAGTCGAAAATCGGCCGATTTTTCGGCCGAACAAAAATCAGCCGATTTTCGCACCGTTAGTGGGTTAATTGGTCGGCCGTTTTTCGGGGTTTTGGCATTTTTTTTATTGGTAAAGTTGGAAAAAAATCGTCCGATTTTGCAGATCGGCCGATTTTCCCCGGCAATGATGGGCAAATCGGCCGATCGTTTTACCAATAAAGAATCTGCGCATGAGCCGTGACCTGCAAGAAGCAGAAAAAGAAGAAGAAAAAGAATAAGAGGAAAAAGAAGATGAAAAAGAATAGGAATTCCAGTCCGCTATTATATTTGACATGAAAAAGTATTGCGGTTACAACAATGTATTTATTTGTATCCGAATAAAAACATTTGTATCTGAAATGGATACAAATAGATACATTGTTGTAACCGCAATACTTATAATGTCAAATATAATAGCGGAGCTCTCTGCAAGGGACAGGTAATTAAATGCTGGCTGTAGATGGGACGAAAATCGGCCGTTTTTTTTTACCATTGGTAAAAAATCGGCCTATTGAACGACTGATTTTTCTTTCTTTTTTTTTTTAAACGGTTGGTTGATTTAAACTGAAAGTTCAGTTGTGTTTTCAGATACTCAGATACCTTTACACACATTTCCTGTAGCTTAAAACATCAGTTTAATCTAGTTTTGCTGCAAACACTTTTTTTTTTTAAAAAACACATTACTTTTCCAGACAGAAGATCAATGCCATTAAGGGAATTACATAGTATGAAAGATTGGTTGTATAAATGGGAATTTAAATGCCATCAGTGGGGGGAAATGGTGTTCATCAGCATATATGACTCTCACTCACATATTGTGGATAACAAGCAGCCAAAATTTTCTAAACCTGACATAAAAGCATACTGTAATTTTTAATTCTGTTCAGCCGGTCTTGTAACAAAGGCACCCTACCTGACAAATTTGTTAGGTTAGTGACTTAATTTTTCACCACTTTAATTAAAGTGTATGTCTAGACATTATTCATATTTCCTGCCAAACCCCATTCTCCTCTATAAAGCATGTGCTAGCAATATCGTTTCCTTTTACCATGTTTCTGGATTGATAGAAAGCTTTCACTGTTTATCAATGCCAAGCTTGTAAATTTTTTGCAGGGAGCTCAGTTCCTACTGATTTAAGCACATTCCCAGAACTACAGCATATCTCTCAAGAGACTTTTCTCTACACATAGGGGTGTATTTATTTAAGAAAAAAAATGCATTGCAATTCACCCAGTAAACAATGCATGTACATTTGTTCTGTTCGAAAAAAAAAACAAACGATTGTTATTGGGCTGTTTCCTGTGGTGGATGAATGTTCTTCATTAAAATAAAATGGAAAATTCTGCATGTGGCCACTAGATGGCACTAAGTGTCATGGGATTTTCTTATGATGCTTTCCACCCTCTAGTGGACAAATGCAGTCATAATATTCTTTAAAGTTTCTTTCTTCCGCTTTTTATCGAAATCTGCTATATTTGTCTTTCCTATTCTTCTTTTGTTCAGGTTTTCCCATATGTGTTATTATAATACTTATATTCTCATCTAAAGCCCAGATGAAGGGGATTTTCTAGCCCCCTGAAACTCTTTGGATGCCTGTTACTATCTTGCTGTTACTGGCTGAATGATTAAAAGGCTTTGGACTCCCAAGACATTTGTTTGGCACTCTAACTGGCTTGATTACACATGGATTTCCCAATCTGGATGACCCCCAAGGAGCCCCCGAATTGTGAGGAGCTGGTGAACCCAAGCCGTCAGACTCAAGTAATGACCTGCACATGGCTGTACAGCATGCAAAGCCGGTGTAATGACATTCCTGGGACCTGCTGCAGCTTTGTACAGCCGGCCATTGAGATGCATAAGTTTTTGCATCAAGCACCCGAATGTCCACTGACACCCGCCAGCATCTGATCCTGTACGCCAAAAACAGACAGATGGGGATCTATGGTGAACAAAAGCAAAAAGGACGCACTCTCATCGTGCATTATCGTGGTACACAACGTGTTTATTGTGAAATCAATTAGATATTGTCAGGGACCATCGCGACGCATGGGTCTACACAGGCGTAGGTATCTGCCAAGACGTGTAGGTGGCAGGGCACTAGGACCCAGGCGCACCCGTCGTCTTGACAATACTAGGCAGGCACTAGGACCTAGGATGCGCCTGTCAGGTGCAGGGTGGGCTATTTAAAACAGCCCTGCACAGACACTTGTTGCTGAATGGTCTTTGTGTGCTGTTACCTGTGTTGTGAGTATCTTGATCTGGATTGTTTGACCTTGCTGCCTTCTCCTGTCCTGACCCTTGGCCTGCCTGACTCTGCTCCTGGATGTTCCCCTTTAAATCTGATCTTTTGGTATTGACCCTGCGTGTGACCCGACTATCCTTTGCCTACCGTTTTGTACCTCACTGACCCGTTAGTTACCGACCCGGCCTGTATGACTCTGATTTAGCTCATCCATCCATCCCGCAGGGATCACTAGGCTCCCTCACATCAGACTCTTAGCCCCCTGGAGCTCCTGTCAGACTCCTCTACCCCTGTTGGAGATACCTAGCAGCTGCGACCTGGTACCGGAGCGCTCCAAGTCCATCCCCACCATCAGGGGCCCTGGTGAACAAGTGCTACGGTGCTTAGACTCCGCACTCTGGGGAGGCTCTGCCAGGGGATTGATAGAGGTGCTGTCAGGCGGTCCATTACAGATATATACCCCAAATAGGGGTAAGCTGACGCGTTTCGGCAGAGAACCCCCTTCTTCAGAGCTCTGAAGAAGGGGGTTCGTCTCCTGAAACGCGTCGCCTTACCCCTATTTAGGGCCCAGCATTGTATTGGACTGCCATTGCGGACCACTTATTCTGCTTGTATTTTCCTTTGGTTTGTGAGTATATATCTAATTGATTTCACAATAAACACGTTGTGTACCACGGTAATGCACGATGAGAGTGCGTCCTTTTTGCTTTTGTTCATTATAGATCCAGATTTCCCGATCTTTGAAGGGCTGCACGTCCTCTTTTGGCATTCTGATATCCTTCTAGTCTGCATGAAGAATTGAGTGCTGGTTTCGTTGATTAGTTTTTGGATTGCAGATAGGGATCTGTCCAGGGGATCGGGTTGGATGACAAGCGGGTGGAAACGAAAAGGCGGTCCATTTCCATCTGACCGTCCCATTGAAATCAACAGGCAGATACCTGTCATCTGCCTGCTCAACGGGGATCAGTGGAGAGATCCACCGTGGGAGGATCACGCCGATGGATCCGCCCCATCTGAAAGGGGCCTTAGTATCGCTTTAAGTGATTAAATCATCACTTTAATATCACCTTAGTGAAAGAAAACACTAGAAAAAGAGAAGCAGCAGCCAGAAACAGACTATGTTGGTGGTCATTTATCTTTAGCCCGGGTTCACATATATGCGGTGCGGTATATCGCATGTGTTTCGCACAGGAACCACACCGCATTTCTGTGCGAATCACATGCGATTGGTGTGCGGTGCGATTGGAGCCATACATTTTGTATGGCTCTAATTGCACCGCACCTGCACCAAAAACATGTAGAACCCTTTATTTGGTCTGCACTAGAATCGGATCGCATGGGTATTCACACCTATGTGATCCGATTCTGCACATCGCACCGCATTTTGCAGACTGTTTTTGGGGTGTTGTTAATTTAACATACACACCCGCAGTGGTTCGCATGAATGGGGTGTGATTCTGATACAGTGCAGAATTCGCACTGACAAAGCTGTGAATTCCGCATCGCATCAGTGTGAACCAGGGCTAAAAGTGAATTCATTTTAAAATTGATCTAATTACACTTTTTTTGTTTAGTTTACGATTTAGGAATAAACACACCCTAACACGCACGTTCCGGCATTTTTAATTAATTAGCTGTATGAATAAGTGGGTGCTGAAGCAACCAACGGCTGGAACTGAAAAGACTCAGATGGGAAGAATGATACCAGCACACCGGGGATCTCCAGTTATGGGTCCAAAGCTTTAATAAGCAATCACATAGTTACAGCAAGTGCAACGTTTCGGAGTCTCACAGGACCCCTTCATCAGGCATGTGACATCCTGCGAGACTCCGAAACGTTGCACTTGCTGTAACTATGTGATTGCTTATCAAAGCTTTGGACCCATAAATGGAGATCCCCGGTGTGCTGGTGACGTTCTTCCCATATGGAAAATATAGGGTACTAAAGTTCGTTGTCATTCTGCCCACAAGTGCAAATTTAAAGCTTGACATGTTGGGCATCTATTTACTTGGCGCACATTTGGTTAATGCAGTATATTGTGGAATCAATGCACATCAATGCCACATATCAGTGCCTACCAGTGCCCAGCTGAGCTGCCTTCCAATGCCACCTATCAGTGCCAGTCAGTGCCACCTATCAGTGCCAGTCAGTGCCACCTATGTGTTGCCAATCAGTGCCACCTATCAGTGCCCAGCTGAGCTGCCTTCCAATGCCACCTATCAGTGCCAGTCAGTGCCACCTATCAGTGCCAGTCAGTGCCACCTATGTGTTGCCAATCAGTGCCACCTATCAGTGCCTACCAGTGCCCAGCTGAGCTGCCTTCCAATCCCACCTATCAGTGCCAGTCAGTGCCATCTATCAGTACCAGTCAGTGCCATCTATGTGTTACCAATCAGTGCCAACTATCAGTGCTGCCTATCAGTGCCAGTCAGTGCTACTTATCAGTGTCCGTCAGTGCTGCCTAACAGTGCCTGTCAATGTTGCCTAACAGTTCCAGTCAGTGTTGCCTAAAAGTGCCGGTCAGTGCTGCCTGTCAGTGCCGCCAATTAGTGCCATATATGAGTGTTGCCTTTCAGTGCCTATCGGTGATGCCTGTCAATGCCCACCAATGTTGTCTGTCAATGCCCATCAGTGCCACCTACCAGTGGCCATCAGTGCAGCCTATCAGTACCCATCACTGCAGCCTGACAGTTCCAGACAGTGTCGTCTAACAGTGGTGGTCAGTGCCGCCTATCAGTGCCAGTCAGTGCCGCCTATCAGTGCAATATATGAGTGCTGCCTTTTAGTGCCTATCAGTGATGCCTGTCAATGCCCATCAGTGCCACCTACCAGTGCCTCCTCATCAGTGCCCATCAGTGCAGCCTATCAGCGCTCATCACTGCAGCCTCATTAGCGTACATCAGTGAAGGAGAAAAATTACTCATTTACATTATTTTATAACAGAAACTAAGAAAAAAACTTTTTTTTTTAAATTTTCAGTTTTTTTTGGTTTGTTTAGCAAAAAATAAAAAACCCAGAGGTGATTAAAAAATTCCAAAAGAAAGCTCTGTCAATTTCATGTTGCATGACCGTGCAATTGTCATTCAAAGTGAGAAAATTGTCCTGGGCAGGAAGGGGGTGACAGTGCCCGGTAGACAAGTGGTTAAATACTCTTCGGGCCTAAAGTGATATTTGAATTGTATCTTTGGGTTACTGCTGATGGATTTGTTATTAGCAGCCCATCTCGGAGTTCTTCTTTAACTAGCAGGGCGGCCGCGGTTCAGTTGCTTGACGTGACTGTAAAACGTTCACTTGTAGCGCTGCTCAGAGAGCTTATCACAGCAATGCGAAATGGAATTGATTCGTCATGACAGGAAATTTCAGAGAGAACAGCTTGTGCTATCTGATCAGAGGGCAATGTGTTTCATCTCTGCAATTTTTCATTTACGAGACACCGATATGAATGAGTCAAGCAGGAGAAAATGCTGAGAGTAATCTCCTGCAGCCAGCGGGGGGCCGCTTTGTCTTCTCACATAATAACCAAGTCCATCTGATTCCAGATTTCCATGAGATCCAACGTATGGCCACCTCACTACTATCCATAATTGGCTGATGTCCCTGATCTGAATTCACGTGGCTCTCTGGTTCTGCTTGTTACCATCATACACATCTATCTACAGCTGCAAAAAAACAAAGTTCATTTTCATTCAAGTAGATGTAAATCCAACCACAAAAATCTTGTATGAATTGTAATACGTAAATGTAATTTCAAAATTCATGTTCATTTTTTTAAAATCTTCAGCTGTCATTAAAATAATACCTGGCGATCCTGCCATAAAAGTCCTTGTTCAGGCTCTTCCTGTCAGAGGTGACAATCCTCTACCCCAGTCTCCTAATTGCTGTCCAGGGTTGTCATCCTGTTATCTTCACTTCTGGTGAAATCTATAAGTGCAGCACCCTCCTAGTATAGAGTAGGATGCTAGGAAAATTTAGCATTGCCTCCCCCACCCCGTAATAGGATGAGTGGGGAATTGATTGGTTAGGGCTGCTCAGTGTTTCATAGGCTGCTGCTCTGTTACTCTCCTCTGTTTTCTAAAGGACTCTAGAAACATAATGGGAGGAAGGACAGAGTGGGCAGCCTGTATATCTATGGATCTGTAGCCAATCCCTGGGGAGGTGTGCCCAGAAGGTGGAGAGAGTGCCCATAAATAGTTTGAAGCCTGAGCAGCAGGGTGCAGTGTTCCTGGGTTCAGTTCTGCAGGAGGAGACCCCCTGTGCAGAGACTCTACCCCTGGGGAAGGGGTGCTAGAGAAGCCTGTGTGAAGACATTGAGGTCCCAGCTAAGCTTAGCTAGGGGCCTATTTGCAAGTTCAAGTCCAGGGACCAAGTCAGGAGAAGCTCATGGGAGAACACCAGCAGGTCCCATAGGTCCTATGATGATTTCCCTCACTAGAAAGAGCCTGGTGGATATCAGCAGGAGGCAACGATGATCCTTTGGTAAGTGAGTAGTTGACCCTCAGTCCTGGAGAAAAAGTGACTGTGTGTAGCCAGAAAGCAAGGAGCCCTCAAGTTATCCAGTTTTATGGTTCCAGTGTATCCCATGCTCCCCTAACTCTGTCCCAGTTCACCATTCCCAATAAAAACCCTAAAGAGAACCCCTAGACTGTTTTCTGAGACAGTGGAAGAATGAAGAAAATGCTGTATGCCTGGCTTTATACAAAAATGTCAGCGCAAATTCTAACTAATAATGTAAAAATATGCATTATTGAACCCAAAATCAAAATGGGGAAATTGGCTCAGTGTGTCAAGTGACATTTAAGTAGTTGGACCTCCATTCTATGCTTTGAATGCACAAAAACAACAGCAAAATGTATGTAGTTGTCTCTAGATTGTGTATTTGACAATTATATATAAATAAACATGATAAAACCCTACTGATTGTTTTCATCTGTTCTGTTACCGCCTATCCATATGTAAAGTAAAACCAACCTACTAACATCTTTTGAAGTCATTCTGCTACCTGGTGATGAAGACAATTTTGGCAATCCAGTGAAGAGGGTATTAGGGGACATATTGGGCAATCCATGGGGGTGGGGGGTCTGTAATTGTAAAAAAAATGATGAACCCCTGTGTTAGAAGTGGTTTGCAATCTGTGATAATAGAATAGATTAATTCCAGAAAGGCTGTAATGTAATATTGGATGGATTTAGATATTAGAAGTCAACAACCAAACAATGGCCACCCAAGTAACAGGTCTATAAGCCCCAAAAGATGGGAAAGTGGTGTAAGCAGAGACGCCTGAATGTCGAGGAGAAGCTGAGAAGTGCATTCTTTATTCAATGTTTATTGCTCGCAGTATAGTAGAAAACACCGTCATCGCGTTTTGTGGCACTACACTGGCCACTTCCTCAGGATGGTACATAAAATACTTTAAACGGCTGTGATCTGTCTCCCGCGCGGTTTGTGAGTGTGCTGGAATGGCCACCCAAAAACAGCTGGAAGTGTGGAGAATATTGTGTTATCTCTGGAGGCTGGCATCGACAAACATTGACCTACTACAGCTTTGTTTCAACTAAAAATAATGTTTTTGTTTTGCTGACTGTCCCATAGCAGATATACTGGTCTTCCTGGCTTCGGGTGCGTGTATGCGGCGCCGGTGTGGCGCATCTGCTATCATTGGTCACAGCAGAAGCCTACCACCAGTCCTACCGTACGGGGCCCAGGCTAGCAAGGGGGCCCAAGAAGCTGGGTGAATCTGATGTGGGCAGGGAGGGTGATCGGCACAGTAGGGGGCAATTACTGGAACTGATCCCCTGTATGGCTCTCTCTGCAGCAGCTGAAATCTGGCTTTTTCTCCTCTCCCTCCAGATGGCTTTCAGCTGCTGCAGAGAGAACCATACAGGGGATCGGTTCCAGTAATTGATCCATCCCCCATACCCATCACTCTCACTGTGCACCATACTTTTCCCCCTGCTACCTAGGCCCCCTTGTGCGCCCCCACCCCAGCAGTGCTGCCTGCTTCCCTCATCTCCTTCCCACTGGTAGCTGCAAGCACACAATAGGATCCTTTAGGATGGAGAGTGGGGGAAGGGTCCAGTAAATATGTTACATTTACCAGCCCAATTTGTTCAT
The DNA here is from genome assembly GCF_062004578.1 of Staurois parvus. NCBI lineage: Eukaryota > Metazoa > Chordata > Amphibia > Anura > Ranidae > Staurois > Staurois parvus. Next base: position 865,879 of record NW_028317933.1, on the reverse strand, counting down.
GAATGAACCCAATGAGTGTTCAGTACCAATCACTCACTGTGTTCATTCATAACTGAAGCATAGAAAACTGTATGGTTTTTTTTTTCCGGGGGGGGGGGGAGGGCTGTGGGGTTGGCTGTATGGGGCCCTGTGGTTTCTAACAGCAGCCCTGATCAATCCCAGAATATATTTTGGCCTAAATTTATGAAGTAGAGAGAGAAAACAGGTGGCGCACACACCTAGTGCATTATCCAAGGTTTATTGTAGGAGTGAAATAATAAAAACATACTCACAGACAAAGCATGTATCTAAAAAGCATAGAAAAATGACAATGGCCACAATGGCAGGCAAGGTGTTCTCACTGTCAGTGCGGTCAAATGGCTGACGCGTTTCGGTGACGAATCCCTTTCCTCAGAGCTGATGACCAACCTCTGATGCTGATGTATGATGAATGGAAAGTAAGAGCCTTGCTGTTGATGCCTGCCAGCATCAGAGGTTGGTCATCAGCTTTGAGGAAAAGGATTCATCCCCAAAACGCGTCAGCAATTTGACCGCACTGACCGTGAGAACACCTTGCCTGCCGTTGTGGCCATTGTCATTTTTCTATGCTTTTTAGATACATGCTTCGTCTGTGAGTATGTTATTATTCTTTCACTCCTACAATAAACCTTGGATAATGCACTAGGTGTGTGCGCCACCTGTTTTCTCTCTATCTAGTGGCTGATTTCCCCGTCTGAGGAGGGCTGCACCCCTGAAGCATTTCCTTTGGTTGTCGCTGTCCTGGTACCCTTGGCTTCCCTTTTGGCTGTGCATATCCTGAGGTGCTGGAGAGTACATACGATATCCGGTTCGGTTGTTTTAAATTTATGAAGTATTTTGATTTTTTAAATTTTTTATTGGATATGCTTTATAGCAGAAAGTAAAAAATATTGGGGTTTTTTCAACATTTTCGGTCTTTTTTTGTTTATAGAGCAAAAATAAAAAACCCAGAGGTGATCAAATACCACCAAAAGAAAGCTCTATTTGTGGGGAAAAAAAGGAAACAAATGTAATTTATGTGCAGCATTGCATGACCATGCAATTGTCAGTAAAAAAAACGCAGTGCTGTATCGCACAAAATGGCCTGGTCAGGAAGGGGGGGGGGGGGGTAAATCTTCTAGATGTCAAGTGGTTAAATCAAAAGAATATTTTACTGGAGAATTGTTTGACCTGTGTAAAACCACCAACAGTCACATATTTCTGCAGTAGAGACGACATATCTGAAATCAGTAGAAGGTAGGCGAGTGTGGCCTTTCATGTGTATATTTCTGAAACACGTCTTCGTCCTTTTTATAGGTTGGTAAATCTTGAGAAAGACCTTGAATAGCTATATACCTGAATCTGTGCTTCCCTCTGCTGATTATAGCTTAGCATTACATTGATCTGCTAGGGAATATGTAGGACAAGGAATGGGGTAAAACATATATATGCTATTCATGTACACAGAAAGGGGAACTCCAGTGCATTTGTGTACTTACATTGTGGAGCTATATGTGGAAGCACATCATAAAAAGTACACACAGGCACAATGGTGTTATGGGGGAACTACTATGCATTGTGGGGTGCTGCACAGGCAAAAAATATGGCGCAGGTCCAATGTTAGGTCTGTTGTGGGACATTGGTGCCCCTTTCAAATGAATAAGCTGCCGTGAAGCCTCTCTCCGGGGGAAACAAAAATACTCCCTTGCAGTGGGGCCAACACTACACTGCAAGGCTTACATGATTGTTTTTGTCTAGGATACCAAAAAAAGGTTTTGCTTATGTGATCCACTACACCCCCGCTTGTGGACTGACCTTCAGCATCCTCACATCCAATGCAGGGCTATGGACCCTAAATTGTACTTGAGTACACGGAGGAGCCGGGACCACTGGAGCATAGGGGAGAAGAGCAATTTGGGTGCTGGTCTTACACCTTGGCGGAGGCTTGCAGGATTGGGGATAGAGTAAGAAAACAGGCCTTTTTTGGCTCATCTCTGCACCCTGTCTGTGGCTCATCTTTGCACCCTGTCTGTGGCTCATCTTTACACCCTGTCTGTGGCTCATCCAGGGGCGGACTGACTATTTGGAAACTCTGGCACTGCCCGAGGGCCAGGGGTCAGTAGGGGGCCCCATGAGATGCCCCAGGTACCTTTTTCATAGGCTTTTTTGAGTTTGGGCAAGGACACAGGGGCCCCGTGATCCCCTATTGCCCGGGGGGCCCATGAGTTGTCAGTCCGCCCGTGGGCTAATCTCTGCACCCTGTCTGTGGCTCATCTCTGCACCCTGTCTGTGGCTCACCTCTGCACCCTGTCTGTGGCTCATCCCTGCACCCTGTCTGTGGCTCATCCCTGCACCCTGCCTGTGGCTCATCTCTGCACCCTGCCTGTGGCTCATCCCTGCACCCTGCCTGTGGTCATCCCTGCACCCTGCCTGTGGCTCACCCCTGCACCCGGTCTGTGGCTCATCCCTGCACCCTGTCTGTGGCTCAACTCTGCACCCTGTCTGTGGCTCATCCCTGCACCCTGTCTGTGGCTCATCTCTGCACGCTGTCTGTGGCTCATCCCTGCACCCTGTCTGTGGCTCATCCCTGCACCCTGTCTGTGGCTCATCCCTGCACCCTGTCTGTGGCTCATCTCTGCACGCTGTCTGTGGCTCATCCCTGCACCCTGTCTGAAACTCACCTGTCAAGTCACCCCTGCAACACCTGACTGCAGCTCATAACTGTCATCAGCCGGCCCTCTCCATAGTAACCCTCATCCACAACTGCCTGCAGCTCCCCTCTGCACCCCCTGTCCACATCTGGACAGTAAACAAATAAGATCTACCCCGAAAATAAGACCTAGTGTGTTTTTTGAACCAAAAATAATAGAAGACCAAGTCTTATTTTTGAGGGAAGCCCCGTGGGTGTCCCTCATTCCAATCTCAGAAAGTTGGCAGGTATGTAACTAGTTTTGATCACTATGACGTAAGAGCAATGTCAGCACCAAAAACAGATTTACTGCTTCTGTTCGACAGACCATGTGATCTTTGCCACCACATGACTGAAGTCAGGAGAATCATTTTTTTTAGGGCAAAGGAAATTTTTCTTCTTAATTTTTACTGTGGGTTAATATCTTCCTGTGCATGCTACAGTGTTTTCTGCCCTGTCCAGTTCACTTCTTTCACTCACTCCCACAATGTTCTGTACTGTCCAAACAAGGACAGTAGCCTAGGGCATGGTTGTCAATCTGGCGGCCCTCCAGCTGTTGCCAAACTACAAGTCCCATGAGGCATTGCAAGATTGACAGTTACAAACATGACTCCCAAAGGCAGAGGCATGATGGGAATTGTAGTTTTGCAATAGCTGGAGGGTCGCCAGTTTGACACCCCTGGCCTAGGGTGACATTGCTGCTGCTCCTCAATAGATGGCAGTGCTGTCACCCTGGGGCAGAAAGTGTGTTACTGGTACAAAGATAACACATAGCCGCGTGCCGACCAGTCACTTACCTGGTACTTCACTGGACTTTAAGTGGTTATACCTGTAGCTGTAGACATCATCCCGGTACCGTTTTTTTAGAGCCGACGTCTCTCTTGTAATAGTAATTGGAGCAGTTAACGAGCCACTAAATTGCTATTACAAGCAGCGGGAGAGAGCATGGCTCTATAGACACACACAGCTTGGGAGCGAGCATGCACATGTGCCCCATAAAATAGCACACAGAGGTTTGGAAAACACTGCAACCCAGTGCCTGAAGGTCACATTCAGAGGGGTCTACAAAGCTGTTGCTGAGGATATATCAGTAAAGATAGCTGCATAAAGTGACTAGCTCATCAGTTTGTATAAAAAGTCTTGACTGAAAAAAAAAAAATCTTGAACAAAAAAGCAAAAATGGCTAGTAAAACTTTTCTCAGTAAAGAAAAGGCATCCGTCTTCCTATTTTTTCCTAGCATAAAACTGAAAAACTGCGGCACTCTGGGAGAGGGAGGAATCATACCAAGGTGATCAATTTTTTTTACCTTGGCAGTGTCCACGTTTTCTTTTTAAGGCTTGGTTCATTGTGCAGAGAATGGAACACAGATGGGAAGGAGGAAGAGAACAAAATTCTATTTTGTATCCTTGGGACATCCCCTCTCGCACCCAAATAATCCGAGTTACAAGACTTACAGATGTTGGCAAATGCCAGTAAACATCCCCTCATCCTGGAGAGAGAAGTAGGGATCCACCTTTATACCACAGAGGGCTTCTTTGCAGGCTTGGCTCCCCCTGGGATTTTCTGAATGTTGTGAAAGCTGGGGCCTTTGCATAGAGGTAGGAACTGCATATAGTCATAAAGGGAGGCAAGAATTTCCAATGAAGCTCTAAAAGGACATACACAGCTACATAGTTATCCTGGTTGAAAAGAGACAAGTCCATCCAGTTCAACCAACAGAGGAAAAAAAACACACACACACACACAAATAGAAAACCTCCATACACATTATCTAATACCCACAGTTGATCCAAAGGAAGGCAACCCCCCCAATAAAGCATGATCCAATTAGCTCCAGTGGGCAAAAAAGTTCCTTCCTGATCCTCCTAGAGGCAAGAAGGTCAGATATTCCCTGAATCACTTTACCTATAAATATTAGTTTCCAGTCAGGGGCGGACTGACAACTCATGGGGCCCCTGGGCAATAGGGGATCATAGGGCCCCTGTGTCCTTGCCCAAACTCAAAAAAGCCTATGAAAGGTACCAGGGGCATCTCATGGGGCCCCCTACTGACCCCAGGCCCTCGGGCAGTGCCCTAGTTTCCAAATGGTCAGTCCGCCCGTTTCCAGTTATATGTGTATCTAAAGGAAAAAAGGCCTTTCTTAAAACAATCTACTGAGTTGGCCAGAACCAGCTCTTGAAGGAGTAAATTCCACACTTCCACAGTTCTTACTGTGAAGAAGCCTTTCCATATTTGGAGATTAGATCTGGAGGGAGAGAGATTTAAAGCATGCCCCCTTTACAGCAAATAACTGCACCATATTCACTATATGGACCACATATGTATTTATACATGGTAATCACATCCCCCATAATCCCTTTTCAAGAGAGAACAAATTCATATGGAGAAGGAGCTTCCTGAGTGCTTGCTCTGCAGTCCCAACACTTCAATAAAAGTGTTCACAGCATCTGAACTAACATGAGACTGAATGTGGTTATCTGTCAGCACAATACACTAACTGGTACTCAACGTCCCCATCTGACAAATCCTATCTATAAGACTGACATGTCAGGGATGGTCTGTGGCAATTACCATGAGGTCATTAAAAGAAGGAGAATCCTCATTTAAAAGAGTAGTTTCAGGATTTCTATGATCAAAGATGGTGGCTAGCTGGGGGTTTTAAGACATACTATAAAGCCATCCATTAATGAGGATAGATGCTGTGACTAGTGAAAAACAGCAGTCAAGACACACTGAAAGCAAACCACTGTTCCCTAAGGGGTACATCCGTAACCTGCGTAGGTGGGTACAGGACTTAGGAAGAGTTAACTTGCCTAAAGGTGACCAAGCATCACTGCAGGTGGGCGGTGTGTAGCAAACACAAGATACTGTTTCAAGTGTCTCTTAGGATCAGGTGCAGTGAGATGAGAGTACTTGCAACATATGCAAAACTCTACACATACACACCAGATTAACCCTTTTCGTGCCACCACTGTTGAGAACAAAGGACCGACATTCACATAGCATGGTGACCACCTTAGTGGTTGCACCACCAGCTGTCCTACTCTCACAGGGTGGTAGAAAATCTTCAGAAATGGGGTCCGGAAGAATCATGCCACATCTGTGAACATAGAGAGCATCCTGTAGTGAAAGACCAGATGAAACTGGGAGGCAATATGAAACAGGATCCAGTACCCAAAGTGCACATTCAGGCATATCCTGGTCTGAAGCAATCAGCACCTGGTGATTGAACAAAAGATTCACAAAAGGAAACTTGAAAACAGCAGAGCTGAGAAAGATATCAATCCTCCTAGTGATATTGGTAAAAACTGAGCATGGTGGAGATAGAAGGGGGTATTAGCCCCTAGGATTGGCCTATAGTTGACTTTTGCTTTAGTGTCCAATCCTCCTGTAGGCAGCAGTATAACCCATTTATACAGAATCCTGTGTTCCACAATGGATGATAGAGAAATAAAACTTAAAAGTAGGCAAAAGCTAGAACCACTATCGACTTTATTACTGTCTATGCTGTAAGCTTTTCTTTACTTCCTATATGGAACAAAATGTTTTCATCAGAACAGCAAGGAAGGGAAAAACAGAACCCCACGTAACAGTAAGAATGCAACAGGTGGTCATACCTTGACAACATCACTGTATGAGTTGCAGGACGTTTGAGATAATCATGCTTAAGATTGGGGCCATCTTGTTGAGAATTTGGTCTTGGGAGTATTTAACATGAGCATGTGTTTTTATACCAAGCACAAGTTTTTAATAAATGTGTAAAGTCTTTTATACTGTATTGTGAACCTTTTTTTTTTGCCTCTTATGAATGATTACTGGTGGGAGCCAAACATTTGTGAATGGTTGGTGTGGAGTAAGTCCCAGGCTTCTTTGAAAGGGTCCAGCTGAAAATGTGTGGAAGAATCAGATCCGATAAAGGTGTTGGAACCTCTGGATATCTATTTCAAGCACTGATAGACCACGATTTAGTAAGAAGGTCAATACCCATTCGTTAAAAGTGCTGTCTTCTTATTGGGGGTGGAAAGATATCACCACTTTAAGAGGTGGCTTAGATTCTTCTTGTGGACTTTTTGGTGTCTTCTATATTTTTACTTTTATTTAACATTTACTTGTTTACTTATTTATCTTTAAAGTGCTAACCTTTATATTGTGTATGTACATTTGAAACTGCGGTCAACAAATCATGTTAGCTGCAGTTAGCATATTAATATCCAGGCGTGGGTATATTTACACATATTTTGCCACTCAAAAAGCTTGTAAGATACATTTTTGGATGGAAATGCACCTTAAAATCTGTTTTTTTCTTCAAATTTAAAAAAAATGGCTGGGCTTGAATGAATGCTACATACTGCACCTGTAAAATATCAAAATTAGTAAGTAGACCCCACAGCACAGCTGAAAAAAATATTTATTGGCAAACAAAACAGATTTACATATAAATTAAGCTATGTTGCTCACAAACAATTCAATCCTGTTTGCCTTAAATGAACTGAAAAGGAATAAGTGCCATTCTACACCACCAGAGGGGAGGACGGAGGGCAGAAATACCCATCAAAGTGGCTATGCCACCTCTGCGCTAAGGGAATGGTATGGAGGGTTGTCAGCAGGTTATGTACAGCAGATACACAATATTGACAAGAAATGCCACATCAGAGCAACGACTGCTCTAAACAGTTTTTACAGCTTATAACAGAACTCGCTGTACAAACAAACTGGCATTGCCTATTGAGTAGAGTAAAAAAAAAAAAAAAAAAAAAGGAAAAGAAGAAAATAATTAAATAAATTATAAAACACAACATATATTAAACGCTTGATACTGTCATTTTAAATGAAAGACAAGTACCCCAATAACCACAAGGTCAGAGGACATCCATAAATAAGTGAACCTACAGGTCTGACAGGGAAGAACTGTACGTTCAATGGATCATAGGAGAAAGACAGGAGAAGAGAGAAAAAAGAACAGAAAAAGGAAAAAAAAAAAAAAAGAAGAAGAAGGAAAACCCCTTACATAAGGTAAAGACTAGCCAACTCTTAAAATTCAGTCTTGGGTAGAAGCCAATGTAATAGGACCAGCACAAGGTAGTTTTCTGAGACTTTAGCTTGAGGCTGAGTGTAATACAAATACTTACCACACCCCTCTATGCTACATCAGCTACAGAGACCACAGAGGTGGAGCTTGACAACTAATTTCAACAAAAACAAAAAAACAACAGTAGTGGTAGAAGCACTCTGACAGATCTCATCCCTCGAGATCCAGAGGATAGAGTGCCATTTTGTATTTTATCATTTTTACACAACACTGAATTTCCAGTATTGGCAGGTGTTCACCTTTAAATCTGGCTAATTGAACATACTAACATCAGTAAAGTCAACAGCCCTTGGATGTCAGTGATGTTTATACAAGTCCTAACAATCTACTGAACCCCATTAAGAGGTTAAAGAAGATCCCAAGAAAGTGTAATGCTGAAGAGGCATTTTTGGGGGTAACGGGGGTGGGATTTATAGAGCCTTGCCCATTCTGTTTGACTGAAGGAAATTCCCCACCCCCACTCATCTTCTTTTGTTGTGCTTCCCTGCCACCATGTTGCTGTGTGTGAACCGTGAATCCTAACCCTGTGCAAGCTTCATGCCAGAACTAATGTTGGGTTGATGTCAACTCAACATGTATGTGCCTGGAGATTGGCCATTCAGGCACAAACATACATCCTGGGATGAGGTCATAGCACCAAATATTTCCTGAGGATTCAAAAAAAAAAAAGAAAAAAGCACCAGGGGAGTACAAAATAAGGCAAGTATAAGCAGGTTGGGGAGGGAGCTTTCAAGAGAGAATGAACAATCTCCTTAAAGAGACCCCGTCACCAACGCATGCTTACAAAGATAAACATCTCCTGTCAAAACACTCCCATAAAAGGCTGTATTTCTTTGAAAATGATTTGTGATTCTGAGCTGTAATCCTTTTTAAAAGGATAAGCTCACTTTTTAATTAAATGCACTTTTTTTTGCAGATAAACATTTGCATTTACTTTTATTTTTTTGGAGCCTGAGAAGCATGCCCCTGCAATCAGATCGCTAGTGCCATGCAGGACTCCTGTAAAGCTGTCAGTGTAGCTGTGTGCTCGTACCGGCAAGCAGAAACACTGATAGGAAGAATCAATGAACTACCACAGCGCTCAATAGCACCCTGGTACATCATTGAGAACTAAAAATCCAACAGTTGCAAAGGTTGTTGGGACGTTTGAAGAGCTATATACACCTGGAAAACAGAGACTCTGTGGAGTCAGAAGTGAGGAAAAAAGGTATGTTTTCAGCACTGTGGTGTCAATTATGAAACAAAATCTAGCATATGCCAGATTCTGAGTACTTTAACACTTAATTGGCATGGGATGGTGACAAGGTAAGCTGACATTTACCTCCTTGGCATTGTTTAGCATATAGTGTGGAGGCTCCAGCCAGAGATTTTTTTACACTCTTTGTTTTGGATGACCTGGAGAAGTCTTACAATATCTGGCAGTGGCCAGACATGGATTGCTGGTACATGAAATGGGAACAACACACAATAAGAACACTGACGAAAAAAACTAAACTTCCATTAGACTTTCCAAAACAAAAATACAATGTTTTTGGCTGAAGTTCCAGTTTAACCTGCTTTAAAAACCTTCTTCTCCAGGCTTCCAGGTCTAGTATTCTAGGTAGTTGGGAAATCCACATAGATTACGATGGGGCTGATGATTAGGTGCAAAACGTTGCAGAGCACATGGGTCAGAATCATGCCGAGCAGGAGGGAGAGTCAAGTTTTTAACACAGCTTTACTGAAAAGCACCAGGAGATAAATTAACTCCTCATTTTCTACAGCATTACATGTCCTTGAGACCTTCTATCCATTGCAATTCCCTTGTGTTTTTTTGAAAACTAAGCTCTTGAATTACAACATACACACAGATACAAAAAAAATCAAATAAAATATATAAACAACTTTTTGGCAAGTCCACTAAGTGAAAATGCTCAGACATTCCAGAGTCATCACATCAGCCCTGTGACCCTAAGACGATGAGGCGAACACTTGCAGAGATTCAGGAGTATGAACAGAACAGGATCATCTGCCACTTCACAAATCAAGAGATTCCAGGTCGCCAAAATCACAATCAAAGAGTTCGCCAACGCCTTCATAATTCTCCAAGCCAAAGCGGTACTCATTGGTCAGGGGTGGAGACAAATTGATCAGCTCATCAGGAAGAAAGTCTGGCAAGGCAGTAGAAGTGACGGGGGACAGATTGAGGTCTTCTCCTGTGTAGCCCAAGGGAAGGTCCGTATCCGGTGACAGTAAGGACGCTGGAAGAGAAAAATTGTTAATAAAGCAAGGAAAACTGGAGATGGTGTCTGTTACAGGTTTTAGTAAATATAACAAAAAAGAGGAAGTCTTTAAAAACCTGGAATAGCTACTGAACAAGGGAAGCTATAACGTTTCAGCTTTCAGGGTTATACACAGTAGCTCAGACCCCATAGATAGAATGCTAGTACCTCCTGGAAACAGATCAATGGCACCATCTCATTTAGTAAAGGGCCTCCAGTCTGCTCCGCCACCATTAATATGGTTTAAAAAAAAAAAACAAAAAACATGCAATGGATCAGGTCTGTCTTCTTGTGGTATGACTATTGCTGTGGTTTCTAGATATTATACATGGATAGGTACTTATCACTGTTACTTTGATGAAACATATACAGTCATAACAGCCTGGTATTTTGTTATCTTATTAAAATGGAATAAACATATTTGGGTGTGTTAAAAAAAAAAAAAAAAAAAAAAAAAGCCTTAAAAAAACAGTATAAAAATTTCTGGGTTTCTAAAGAACACACCTATATGGCAAAACACCATGTAGGCTGAACTTGTTAAACTGGAAGGGTACTCATTAAGGCAGCAGGCAGATTTAATTTATGTATCAGTTATACAGCAGGAATATGTTGAAATCCTTCACAAATGTTTCAGAGTTTGGTATCCCAAGGCAACAATTCCTTCCAATTATGACATGCCATATACATACACACACACACACATATACAGTTAGATCCATATATATTTGGACACCATTTTCATACTTTTTGGCTCTGTATGGCACCAGAATAAATTAAAATGAAACAATCCAAATGAATTTGAAGTGCTTACTTGGCTTTAATTCAAGGGGTTGAATATAAATATCAAGTACAAATTTTAGGAACTGCCACCATTTTTATACACAGTCCCTCCATTTTCAGGGGCTCAAATGTAATTGGACAACGGAACATAATAATAAATAAAATGTTCATTTTTAATATTTTGTTGAGAATGCTTTACTGGCAATGACTGCCTGAAGTCTGGAACCCATGGAGATTATCAAAGACTGGGTTTCCCCCTTTCTCATGCTTTGCCAGGCTGTAACTGCAGCTGTCTTCAGTTGTTCGTTGTTTATGGGTCTTTCTGGCTTTAGTGTTGCCTTCAGCAAGTGAAATGCATGCTCAATTAGGTTGATATTAGGTGATTGACTCAGCCACTGCAGAATATTCCACTTTTCCTTCAAAAGCTCCTCGGTTGCTTTTGCAGTGTGCTTTGGATCATTGTCCATCTGTACTGTGAAGCGCTGTCCAATCAACTTTGCTGCATTTTGCTGAATCTGGGCTGACAGTATATCTCTAAACACTGCAGAATTCATCCGGCTGCTTCTGTCACATCAATAAACACCAATGAGCCAGTGCCACTGAAACCCATGAATGCCCATGTCATCACACTGCCTCCTCCATGTTTTACAGATGACATTGTGTGCTTTGGATCATGAGCTGTTCCAAGCCTTCTCCACACTTTTTTCTTCCTGTCATTCTGGTACAGATTAATCTTAGTTTCATCCATCCAAAGAATGCTTTTCCAGAACTGGTCTGGCTTTTTTAGATGTTTTTTTTTTGGCAAAGTCTAATCTAGCTTTTCTATTCTTCAGGCTTATGAATGGTTTGTACCTTGTGGTGAACCCTCTGTATTTGCTCTAGTGAAGTCTCCTCTTGATTGTAGACATTGACAATGATACACCCACCTCCTGGAGACTGTCCTTCACTTGTCTGGATGTTGTGAATGGGATTTTCTTTACCTCAGAGAGGATCCTGCGATCATCCACCACTGTTGTCTTCCATGGACGTCCATGCCTTTTTATGTTGCTGAGCTCACCAGTGTGTTTTTCTTTCCTCAGAATGTACCAAACTGTTGATTTGGCCACTCAATGTTTGCTACTATCTCTCTGATGGATTGGTTTTGTTTTTGAAGCATTACAATGGCCTGTTTCACTGGCATGGACAGCTCCTTTGAACGCATGATGTAGGTTCACAGCAATAGATTTCAAATGCAAATACCACACTTAGAATCAACTCCAGACCTTTTACCTGCTTAATTGATGAAGAAATAACAAAGGAGTAGCCCATGGCTGTCCATGAAACAGCTTCTGATTCAATTGTACAATTACATTTGGTCCCTTGAAAAAGGGCCGATGGTTACTCTTAGGAGACGTGATTCCTAAACCCTTCTTCCAATTCGGATGTACATACCCTCAAACTAAACCTGGGAGTGTGCACATTCAGCCCATATCCATTATATAACTATAGCTTGAATACATAAAAAAAAAAAAACTAAAAAATTGTGCTTGTTTCCAGATATATATGGACCCAACTATATATATATATATATATATATATATATATATATATATATATAAATAAAACTATATATTGGAAAGAGATAATTGACATCATTTTTTTTTTAAGTCCGCAAACGTGCAAACTAGAATGAAAAACCCGTAAGTGTTTCACAAAAAAGTGCAAGTGCAAAAACACCACACAAAAAGTGCACTTAGGGGTGTGCTTTGTCCTACCCCCGAAGGGGTTGGACCACTACCCTGATCCCCCGGGGCACGAAGCTCCTGACAGGGACAAGGTTCCCGTTTGGTCATCATTGTAACAGTTACTGGCATTACCATTCCATTTGATCCTATAAACATGCCTACTAGGTGCACCTGGTGTGGAGGTTTTTCAACCTCCAGAACACATAGTGCCATCATTTATTTATACTAATCATTTATTGCACGTAAATTAGTTGAACATCAAAAGTCCCCTTAACACAATGACAAAGAAATGTGGATAGATCAGGTGAACTCTTAACTTGGTGCAAGAAAAGCTAGGGTACCAACAGAACTCACCCTAATAAATTTGAAAAGATTTGGCAGATGGCTAACAACCCCTGGCTTAACTCTACCACAATTGGTACTGGAAAGATTACTGCAAATATAACACTTTTGTCCACTTGGCATTCCTATTGGGTATACAAAAGAGAGCAGCAAGCTATTTTATACTAAAATGCGCTATGTTGGCTACTAAGAATGTCCTTCCACCAAAAGACAACTTTGGCCTTATGTAAATTGTGTTCTGCAGTTTAACCTCCCTAGCGGTCTGATTATGTCAGTATTTCTGTGCTAAAAATTAAAAAAAAAAAGACAAAAAAAATGTACCGCTTTATTATAGGCCTGTAATTCTTAGCAATAACTCACTGAAATCTGTCCGAACAAGAGTCTTGTAAACATCCCGGGTATGATAAAATTTGAAACACGAAATCATAAATTATAATATAATAATCATAAAAAATAAGAGTTCAGTCGCAAAATCGTTTTCAGTGTCTGATGACGAATTCCCCCACGAATCATTATCACTCAATTCTGCAAGTGGTTCTGATTTACTATCGCTGTTCTCTAGCCGGTCTAAAACCGCTTTTGACCTAAAGGGACGCTTTTTGGACGCCATGGACGTTTCTCAGTTTCCAGGCAGAAAGAACAGTAAAAATGCAGGCAGGGCACAGGACAAAGCACTCGGGACAAAATGTATGTGAAATGGTTTGATACAGTAATGTTTTACTATGTGATTTTAGTGTATTTAGTGAATGTCACTTTTTGTCATTTTCAAATTTCCCGCCAGTTCCGTCCCCCGTACGTCCCGACGCTCGCAGGGGACGGGAACCAGATGACAGATGCCGGCATACGCCGGAGGACATGGCCGGGGAAACTGCAGGAGGGACATCGCAGGAACGCAGGACAAGGTAAGTGAAGAACAGATGCTGGAGCAACGCAGCATGGTAAGCCCGAGTGTAGCCCGGGGTTACCGCTTTTGGTACTGAAACTTTACCCCGAGCTACACTCGGGAATACCGCCAGGGAGGTTAGAAGAGCTACAGCACATTAGGTGCTGGCAGTGACTACCAGTCAATATGGAAGGCATATGTCACTATTAAACAAGCCTGTTTTTGCAACACACAGAGGAACTGGACAGTGGAAATCAGATTTCTGTTGGTGAAACAAAAAAAAATATACATACACATACTATATTGAAAATGAACTTTAATGGCATCCCAGTCTTAGTCCGTAGGGTTCAATATTGAGTTGGCCCCGCCCTTTGCAGCTATAACAGCTTCACCTCTTCTGGGAAGGCCGTCCACAAGGTTTAGGAGTGTGTCTATGGGAATGTTTGACCATTTTTCCAGAAGCGCATTTGTGAGGTCAGGCACTGATGTCAGACAAGAAGGCCTGGCTCGCAGTCTCCACTCTAATTGATCCCAAAGGTGTTCTATCAGGTTGGGGTCAGGACTCTGTGCAGGCCAGTCCATTCCCCCACCCCAAACTCGCTCATCCTTGTCTTTATGAACCTTGCTTTGTAAACTGGTGTGTAGTCATGTTAGAACAGGATGCTGCGATCTCCAAACTGTTCCCACAAAGTTGGGAGCATGAAATTGTCCAAAATGTCTTGGTATGCAGATGCTCTTGGTATGCCGACACCCTGAAAAACCACCCCACACCATAATCCCCCCTCCACCAAACTTTACACTTGGCACAATGCAGTCAGGCAAGTACTGTTCTCCTGGCAACCGTCAAACCCATGTCCATCAAAATTGCCAGCCAGAGAAGCGCAATTGGTCACTCCAGAGAACACGTCCCCACTGCTCTAGAGTCCAGTGGCGGCGTGCTTTACACCACTGAATCCAACACTTTGCATTTCACTTGGTGAAGGCTTGGATGCAGCTTGGATGAAGCTCTCTATGCACTGTTGTGCTAATCTGAAGGCCACACAGTTTGAAGGTCTTTAGCTATTGACTCTACAGACAGTTGGCCACTACTGCGCACCGTGTGCTGCAGCATGCGCTGACCCTGATCTATCATTTTTCGTGGCTGAGATGCTTCCTCTTTATTATAATATCACTAAGAGTTGACCGTGGAATATTTAGTAGCAGGAAATTTTACGGATGGACGTAGAGGTGGCAACCTATCATGGTACCACGCATGAATTCACTGAGCCCCTGAGAGCGATCCATTCTTTCACAAATGTTTGTAGAAGCAGTCTGCATGCCTGATCTTATACACCTGAACCCAATGATTTGGAGGGGTGTCCCAATACTTTTGGAAATATTATATATATATATATATATATATATATACACACATACATATACACACACACACACACACACACACACACACACACAGTACTGTACAAAAGTCTTAGGCAGGTTCCATTTTTCTACACCCCAGTTCCTATATTTTCATGCATAGGACATGGCAGCAAGGCTAAGGACTCAACTACACATGATAACACAGAAATTGGGGTGCAGAGAAATGACAACAGCACTGTTCTGCACTGATGAATCCAAATCTGAAATATTTGGCTGTAGCAAGAGGCAGTTTGTTCTCCAAAGGGCTGGAGAGCGGTACAATGAGTGTCTGCAGGCAAACAGTGCATGCTGGAGGTTCCTTGCAAGTTATGGACTGCTTTTGTGCAAATGGAGTTGGAGATTTGGTCAGGATCAATGGTGTCCTCAGTGCTGAGAAATTGTCAGGGCTCCGTCCTCGGCAGAGGTGTTAGGAGACCTGACACCCCTGCCAGTACCTTGCATGGCTGCAGAAGTTCACATCGGCTCAAATTTGGCACCAAACAGCCTTTATAAGGAAGCCCTGCACTACTCTTAGGTGCTGGTTGAACTCTGGCTCCCCAGTACCTTGTTCCTGTGCCACTGTGACCTGTGATTTCCTGTTCCTGTGCTATTGTGATCTGTGATTTCCTGTTACTTACTCGGTTTGCTCCTGGACTTGTCTTCTCTGCTTAAACCCTGACCTGACCTCGGCTTGGCTAACGGATATTCTCTCTTGCTCCTCTGTGTATGACCTTGGCTATCCCACCTGACTACGGCTGCTCTGATCTTCACCCGGTACCGGACCATGGCTTTGAACCGGCTATCCGGTAATCCTCTGTTCCCCGGAAGGGCTTGCATACTTCGCACAGGTGCCACCTGTCTGCAGACCTCATCTCAGTGCATCAACTGTGCTCCTGGGTGGACCACCAAAAGCACTCCTACAGGCGACCTGTGCCACTTTGGGCCTGACTCCTGCTGTCCCACTCTCAGGCGGGTCTGGAACTTAGCCGCAAGGGAAGCCCTCTCTTCATTGGCCTCTCACACCAGGTACGTGAAAAAAATACAGTGGGGATCGAAAGTTTGGGCACCCCAGCTAAAAATTTGTATTAATGTGCATAAAGAAGCCGAGGAAAGATGGAAAAATCTCCAAAAGGCATCAAATTACAGATTAGACATTCTTATAATATGTCAACAAAAGTTAGATTTTATTTCCATCATTTACACTTTCAAAATAACAGAAACAAAAAAATGGCGTCTGCAAAAGTTTGGGCACCCTGCAGAGTTAATATCTTGTACTGCCCCCTTTGGCAAGTATCACAGCTTGTAAACGCTTTTTGTAGCCAGCCAAGAGTCTTTCAATTCTTGTTTTTAGGTATCTTTGCCCATTCTTCCTTACAAAAGTCTTCCAGTTCTTTGAGATTTCTGGGCTGTCTGTCACGCACTGCTCTTTTAAGGTCTATCCATAGATTTTCAATTATGTTGAGGTCAGGAGATTGTGAAGGCCATGGCAAAACCTTCAGTTTACGCCTCTTGATGTAATCCCCCGTGGATTTCGAGGTGTGTTTAGGATCATTATCCATTTGTAGAAGCCATCCTCTCTTTAACTTCAGCTTTTTCACAGATGGCATCAAGTTACCATCCAAAATTTGCTGAAATTTTATTGAATCCATTTTTCCTTCTACTCGTGAGATGTTCCCTGTGCCACTGGCTGCAACACAACCCCAAAGCATGATTGATCCAACCGCATGCTTAACAGTTGGACAGAAGTTCTTTTCATTAAATTCTGTGCCCCTTCTTCTCCAAACGTACCTTTGCTCATTCCGGCCAAAAAGTTCAATTTTAACCTCATCGGTCCACAGAACTTGTTTCCAAAATGCATCAGGCTTGTCTATATGTTCATTTGCAAAGTTCAAACGATGATTTTTGTGGTGAGGACATAGAAGAGGTTTTCTTCTGATGACTCTTCCATGAAGACCATATTTGTACAAGTATCTCTTTATAGTGGAATAGTGTACCACAACTACAGTGTCTGCCAGATCTTTCTGGAGGGATCGTGCAGTCAAACGTGGGTTTTGAATTGTTTTTCTCACAATCCTGCGAGCTGTTCTGTCTGATATTTTTCTTGGTCTTCCAGATCTTGCTTTAACTTCCACTGTTCCTGATGACTGCCATTTCTTAATTACATTCCGAACAGAGGATATTGACATCTGAAAACGCTTTGCTATCTTCTTACAGCCTTCTCCAGCTTTGTGAGCGTGAACTATTTTCAGTTTCAGTTTTCTAGACAACTGCTTAGAAGAACCCATGGTGCTGATTGTTGGGCAAGGTCAGATGAGTCTGGGCATTTAAAACCTTTGAGATTGACATAACCTGATCTTCCCAGACGATGATTGAGAACAATCCATGACACTGGCAGGTCTCAGCTTTGCAAAGGGGGCAGTGCATGCTATAAACTCAGGGTGCCCAAACTTTTGCAGACGCCATTTTTTTGTTTTCTGTTATTTTGAAAGTGTAAATGATGGAAATAAAATCTAACTTTTGTTGACATATTATAAGAATGTCTAATCTGTAATTTGATGCCTTTTGGAGATTTTTCCATCTTTCCTTGGCTTCTTTATGCACATTAATACAAATTTTTAGCTGGGGTGCCCAAACTTTCGATCCCCACTGTACAGATACTCATCCTTCATGCTATACCATCACAGAAGCGTGTGATTGGCCCCAAATTTATTCTGTAGCAGGACAATAACAATAAACATACAGCCAATGTTATTAAAAGGATATGTTCACATTTATAGAAAAAATAATAAAATGCTTTTTTTTTTTTTTTTTTTGCTGCAGGAGCCTGGAAACCATTGCACCAGCAATCAGGTCACTGGTGCCATGCAGGTCTCCTCCAGATCTGTCAGTATATCTGCTTGCTCATATGGGAAAATAGATATACAGACAGGAAGAATCAATGAACTACCATGGCGCTCCACAGGGCTGCGGTAGTTCATTGAAAACTAAAAGCCAACAGCCGCTAAGGTTGACAGGACTTTTAGTTTCTCATTCACAGAACACCGTGAATAAGTGACGGTGATGGAGCCCCACTTGGCTACATTTATTTAAATTTGACAGCTAGCAAGGGAGAGAAGACCCCCTGCTAGCTGTCAAAGCAGGGGCTGGTCTGATCATAACATGTTACACCCAGAATATGGGTGTAACATGTTATCAAAGGTGAACTTCTTTGGACTGAAGACAGTTCTTAAAAGGATAACAATGAGTCTTGGAAGTGATGGTTTGACCCCCCAAGGAGCCCTGATCTCAACATTATGTAGTCTGTCTGGGATTACATGAACAGACAGAGCGATTAGAGGCAGTCTACATCCACAGAAGATCTGTGGTTAGTCTCCAAGATGTCTGGAAAAATCTACCTGCCAAGTTCCTTCAAAAACTGTGTGCATAAGAACTTTGCACCTTCAAAACAGCATCAATTCTTCTACTTACAAAGGGTGGTCACACCAAATATTGATTTGATTTGGGTTTCTCTTCTGTTCAGTTACTTTCCATTTTGTTAATTGATAACAATAAACTATTAACACTCCTATTTCTGAAAGCATTCCATTCACAGCAATTTTTCACACCTACCCAAGACTTTTGCACAGTACTGTATACAGACACCACAGATTAAAAACAGTACCTACATATACATACCACACCTAATATGAGTTCCTTCAAACAAATATTCTAGGCTCTTCCTTTATTCAGCCAGGTCAATCTTCCCTTTATATCCCCTTCTCCCCAAATTTATTAAGATATGGAGGAAGCCAATAGGTTAACTAGACAAACCCTTGGATACCACTGCTGTGTACATGCATGGACAGTGAGGGAAAATAATAAAGAACACAATCTTCAAGTTCCAGACATCCTTGGTTCTTTTCCAGAGTGCTGCTTTATATTGGATGTTGCAGTCCTAGGGATGGATGATGAATCCAATAGAACTATAACAGAAACCCTCCTGTGGTCCTTCAGAATGCTAGGCTCTTCCCCTCACGGTTTTAGCCAGCTCAATCTTTTCTTGCTATATGCTTTTTTTTCCTACTCCGACTTATTCACTAAAGCTGGCCACAGATGAATCAAGAGTGTCCTGCTGAACTAGCCTGAGTTCGATCTATGCTTTGCTTCTGTCAAACGGGAATGTTAGAATATACTGATTAGCACCTGCAGTTCAACACCTCGCTTGTTTGAATGAAGGAATACGTTCAGTTATTCTTTTAGCATTTAGCCAGCACGCTGAATGGGAAAAGAAAGAAAAAAAACCCCAAAAAGTAAAAATGACCATCTATGGCCAGCTAAGATGTACTGGATGCTGACTGGCTGACCAAATTCAATTCTTGAATACCACATATTCTAACCAGCTGCATAAACAGATTCTCCTTTGAAATGCTTAACCTCCCTGGCGGTATGATTATTTCCAATTTTTGGTGCTGAAAGCGGTACCATTATTTTGCATGGAAATATGTAGTTTTTTTATTGTAGGCTGTAATATTTAGGAATAACTCACTGAAATCTGTCTGAACAAGAGTCTATTAAACATCCCGGGGATGATAAAATTTTAAACACAAAATCATAAATTATAATTTAATAAATAATCATAAAAAATAATAATATAATATTAATACATTTAATTCAATAATATAATCAAACCAAAAACACTGAAATTTGAAATATAGCGCCAAGTTCGCACATCACTGAGCAAAGTCGCAGAATCGTTTTCAGTGTCTGATGACGAATTTCCCCACAAATCATTATCACTCAATTCTGCAAGTGGTTCTGATTTACTATCGCTGTTCTCTAGCCGGTCTAAAACCGCTTTTGACCTAAAGGGACACTTTTTGGACGCCATGGACGTTTCTCAGTTTCCAGGCAGAAAGAACAGACAAAATGCAGGCAGGGCACAGGACAAAGCATTAGGGACAAAATGTATGTGAAATTGGTTGAGGCAGCAATGTTTTACTATGTAAAAAAAAAAAAATGACATTATTTAAAATTTTTAAATTTCCCACCGGCGCCCGTACGTCCCGACGCCACAGGGACAGGACACAGAAGCCGGATGCCAGCATCGGTCGAAGGAGATGGCCGGGGAAGCTGCAGGGGACACATCGTGGGAGCGCAGGGTAAGGTAAGTGAAGAACAAATGCCGGAGCAATGCCGCATGGTATTCCCGAGTGTAGCTCGGGGTTACCGCTCTTGGTACTGAAATGTTACCCCGAGCTACACTCGCGAATACCGCCAGGGAGGTTAAAGCAGTATTAAAACCCAAATCACATGCATTATATTGCAGCTTACCAAGTCTTAGATGTAGTGGCTGCATTAGTTGTTTTGTTTTTTTTAAAGCTTTTTCCTTGGTTGGTGTGATCCTGTGTTCTTTTCAACAATCCAATCTGTTCATCATAGGTGGCAGTTAGAGGGTCAAAATAGGTCATTTAACACTGACACAGGGTGCTCACAATAGTTACCATTAATTTATGTAAAACCTTTTGGTGTAAAAGGGGACACACACACACACTATTGCCAAAAGAATTGTGACGCCTACATGCCTGTGAACTTTAATGGCATCCCAGTCTTAGTCCATAGGGATCAATATTGAGTTGGCCCACCCTTTGCAGCTATAACAGCTTCAACTATTCTGGGAAGGCTGTCCACAAGGTTTAGGAGGGTGTCTATGGGAATGTTTGACCATTCTCCCAGAAGTGCATTTGTGAGGTCAGGCACTGATGTCGGACGAGAAGGCCTGGCCCGCAGTCTCCACTCTAATTCATCCCAAAGGTGTTCTATCAGGTTGAGGTCAGGACTTTGTCCACCCCATCCCCATCGCTCATCCATGTCTTTATGGACCTTGCTTTGTGCACTGGTGCACAATCATGTTGGAACAGGAAGGGGCCATAACACAAAGTTGGGAGCGTAATTTTGTCACTCCACAGGACACGTCTCCTCTGCTGTAGAGTTCAATCCTTTACACCAGTGCATCCGACGCTTTGGATTGCACTTGGTGCTGTAAGGCTTGGATGCACCTCAGCCATGGAAACCCATTCCATGAAGCTCTCTATGCACTGCTGTTGTGCTAATCTGAAGGCCACATGAAGTTTGGAGGTCTTTAGCTATTGACTGCAGACAGTTGGCAACTTCTGCGCACAGTGCACTTCAGCATGCTCTGACCCCGCTCTGTCATTTTACGTGGCCTACCACTTCATGGCTGAGTTGCTGTTCCCAGTTGCTTCCACTTTGTTCTAATACCACTAACAGTTGACCGTGGAATATTTAATAGCAAGAAAATTTCACAGATGGACTTATTGCACACGTGGCAACCTATCACAGTACCATGCTTGAATTCACTGAGCTCCAGAGAACGACCCACTCTTTCACAAATGTTTGTAAAAGCAGTCTGCATGCCTAGATGCTTGATTTTATACACCTGTGGCCATGGAGGTGATTGGAACACCTGAATTTAATGATTTGGACTTTTGGCAATATAGTGTGTGTATGTTATATATATATATATATATATACACACACACACACACTTTCAGCTTTAATTCAAGGGGTTGAACCATAAATATCAGGTACAAATTTTAGGAACTGCAACCATTTTTATACACAGTCCCTCCATTTTCAGGGGCTCAAATGTAATTGGACAAATAAATATAATCATAAATAAAATGTTCATTTTTAATATTTTGTGGAGAATCCTTACTGGCAATGACTGCCTGAAGTCTGGAACTCATGGACATTACCAAAGACTGGGTTTCCTCCTTTCAGATGCTTTGCCAGGCTCTAACTGCAGCTGTCTTCAGTTCTTTGTTCCTGTTTGTGGGTCCTTTCTGCCTTTAGTGTTGCCTTCAGCAAGTGACATGCATGCTCAATTGGGTTGAGATTCGGTGACTGATTCTGCCATTGCAGAATATTCCACTTTTCCTTCAAAAGGTATTGTGTTTTGGATCATTGTCCATCTGTACTGTGAAGCGTCGTCCAATCAACTTTGCTGCATTTGGCTGAATCTGGACAGACTGTATATCTCTAACCACTGCAGAATTAATTCGGCT
Organism: Staurois parvus; assembly: GCF_062004578.1. NCBI lineage: Eukaryota > Metazoa > Chordata > Amphibia > Anura > Ranidae > Staurois > Staurois parvus. The sequence continues at coordinate 843,648 of NW_028317933.1, read as the reverse complement.
GTTTCTCTCTTGTCACATCATCAATAAACACCAATGATCCAGTGCCACTGGAAGCCATGCATGCCCATGCCATCACACTGCCTCCACCATGTTTTACAGATGACGTTGTGTGCTTAAGATCATGAGCTGTTCCAATCCTTCTCCACACTTTTTTCTTCCCGTCATTCTGGTACAGATTAATCTTAGTTTCTAAGAATGCTAAAGAATGTCCAAAAAAGGCTTTGCCAAAAAAACATCTAAAAAAGCCAAACCAGTTCTGGAAAAGTCTAATCTGGCTTTTCTATTCTTCAGGGTTATGAATGGTTTGCACCTTGTGGTGAACCCATACTTCTCTTAAGGCAGGGTTTGGCACTTCAGTGGAGACACTTAACAGAACTGTAAGACATATCATGGGGAAGACCTTGCTACACTAATACTGAGTATTTCCTCCATCTTGGGAACCATGGAGGGGGAAAAAAAAAAAAAGGAGGTGATAAAAAGCTCTGCAATGTTTCTGAAATGAATGACACAATATTTTGCCAACCCTATGTCAGAGGTACACGACAATTTCCCACTAGCTGTTTTGGTTGGGAGTCAGAGGAAACGTCTGCCCCCAATGCCAGAAATAACAGCTTTACCAGTGTCGAGTACATTTTTAGACTCCACAGTAGCAGCATCTCAAATATGCAACAGGGCACCCCAAGAACCAAAAAAGTTAGCCCCTATGGATCCATTTTCCAGTATACTATGACTTACTGTATCATGTAAAGAAGAGACAGAAGCAAGCTGTTGAGCAGCTGGTGGATCTCCAGCCTCACACAAGAATGTTGTTGGATTTGGCCTATCCTCATATGTTGGGTGGCCAATTGGGGGTAGAAAAACAAGAGCAGGTTGAAGAGCAGTTTGTCAGGCCTGCTATAAAGCAGTCAAGGAGGAATAAAAACGTCACCCTCAGTGTCCGCTGGTACCCTTTTCTAAAATTGAGGCCCTTAAAAGATTTATTATGGATCTTGTCGAGTTTCATGCAAAAGTTTGCCAGCACACACAGGTAGTCCTCGACTTTGGCACTCGGTACCCAGAAGCAATGGCTCTTGGAAACGCCTTATGCGATAGCGAAATAGCTGTTGTACATGTTTTCTCATACCAGCATTCCTAAGGAGATTTTGACAAACTAAGGAACCCCCTTGGCATCAAGGTAGAGCTGTGTTGATCAAGTTACTTTACTATGTACCAAAATGATGGGCTGGTAGAATTCTACAGAACCCGGAAATGTACGCTAAAAAACAAATTGATAAGGATGGAAAATTCTGGAACTCCCTGCAGCCATATCTAAATATTCCCACCTAAATATCCTACCACATTTCCATGTTGAACTTTTGTACAGTAGACCTCAGTAGGTCATGTCTCACAAACTTGTAATTAAACACATTAATTACATGCTGGATAGGATAGTGGCAGTCAAGACAATTGCTCTGGAACATATGCAGCAAGCCCAAGTGGCTCGAGCCAGCGGCTGTCTTAGTTTTGGTGCCTACGTTGAGAGAAGATTATGTTCTGAAGTTCCAGGTCCCATATGATATAAAAGGAAGAATCAGTGATGTCAGCTATCAGGTATATCAGTTCAGAATGAGAAAGCCCTTCCCAAAAACACCAACCTATGCATGAGCAGAAAGAGACCTTTACATATGGCTGTCAAGCTCAGACACTCACCTTGGAAAAGCGATGACTGCAAAAAGCATCACCTGAGTAAAAAAGTAGGGAAATATTTATTTAATGACTTCAAAAAGCAGGTTAGGAGGGACTCAGAGAACCAAATTTAGATCCTACAAGTCACAGGTGACCCATATACAAGACACCATAATCAAAGGCTTTAATAAAGAAATGGGAAGTCAATGGTCTCTGAAACATGACAGCAAGTGAAGTTCCCAACCCTTAATAGTGCTGGGGGTCAAATGCTGGTCTAAGTCCAGCTACGGGAAGGAGAGGATTTGTCCCACAGCAAAGTTCCTGGGGAGAAAGCCTTTAACCTCACACCAAGCAAAGCATGCCTTCCATGTATCATAAAATACCTTGCAAGAAATAGGCTTCCTAGCTTTTACTATCATAATGCCCCTTTCTTTAAGAAAATTAACTACAAAACAGCTATGGCATTAAAGCCAGCAATCGTGAAGCATTATGGTAAACTGGTCTCTAGGACAGAAGATCTGGATGATCTGAAGAGTTCAGGAGCATCCAAGCAAAAGCCTGATCAGATCCAGCTGGGCCAATCCCAGAGCTATGAGTCCAGAATGTCCTCCATCTCAACCCTGTGGAGCAAAAAAGCAAGCAGTTTTATGGAAGAGACAGGTATAGATCAGGGTGTACTGAACACCAAAGAGCCACCAGAGCATCCACTGCTTCTGTTAGTGCACTGCGGTACCTGGAGACAAGCATGTCCAGTTTGATGCTGAATCTGGGAGGTCCACATCCAGCATCCCTCACCTGTAATATAGCCCCTGAAACACGTCTGGGTCCAAACACTCATGAATAAAACTGGCCATAGATGGTTAGGTTTTTATCCTGTTCACCCAGAAGGATGAAAGAAATCAAAACTAAAAGATAGCTTCATTCAGAAATGAGGAGGATGGAGGAATTCCTCCTACCAGGACATTGTATTCTGACAGCATACCTCTTTGACAGAAGTCAAATTTAGATCTGTGAATGGCCAGCCTACATCCCAAGTGTGGACAATTGGAAAGCAATGAATTATCTTCCTAAGACAGGATCTGCTCCACCTCTCTTGCCATGGCAAGACTTATGATTTCTCCATGATGCCTGACATTTGCCACTGCTGTGCAATGTCTGACAGAATCCATATCAGGTGACCCTTCAACCAGAGTTGGATCCCAGAGCCACCAAGTTAGAAACAACCTGGTCCTTGGTGCCAAATGAACTGGACTGTCCAATGACTGGACTAACCTGTTGCATGACAACAGAATGTTGCAGTGTAGGTGTCTGGAGTGAAACTGGGCAAATGGAACTACCTCGAAGGAGGCTATCATCAGCCCCAGGATTCTCTTACAGAAGCAGAGTCGGGTGATTCCTGGACTGGAGAGGGAATGTGAAAGTGGAGGGTTTAGTTTTCCTTCCTTAGCAAAAACTCTGACTTGAGCAGTCAGAGACAGACCCAGATATTGTATGTGTTGAGTTGGTTCCAGTTCTAAAGATTCAAATTCACCCAAACCTCTGCAATGCCTGGATGGTCAAGGCTACATTGTCATCCAAAACCTGTGCCAAGTGCTCATCCATTAGAGGCTGTCTAGGTATTGTACATTAAAAATGCTTGCACGCTTACAGCAAGTGGAAAACTAGAGCCAGCACCTTGGAGAACACACAGTGCAAAAGGTAGGTCAAATGGCAGGACTGCAAAATGGAAATGCAGAAGGGACACAGAAAATTGGAGGAAACTCAAAGAAAAATGGGGACATGTTCCATGGTTTGCACAGATGTCAGAAAGTCTCCCTGGTAAAGGGGTGACATGACAAAATCTGGTGGATTCCATATTAACTTCGGAGCTGAAAATGAAGACGTTGAAAGCTATCAGATCCAAGATGAGTATGTCCCGTTTTGGTTTGACAAAAAAAAAATGCATCTGGAAAAACCTGGTTCTAAAGCATCTAAGGGACAAGAATAAATCAGTTAAAAGTTGGTCCCAGCCAGCACAAAAGAAAAAGGCCGGGACCTTTGTATGGATTAGAGCCTTGCTACTATAGCAGTTCATTGTTCAGACAGATACCTCTGATGTTGGCTAGTCTTGTCACAGAAAATATTGGGACATCCAGTCACAGAACATCTAGTAGCATACCTTACTTGGAAACTAACTCCTGCAGAGAGGAACCAGGCCCTCAAAGAGTCACAGAGGTATTACACCTTTTGGGAAGACCGTTCCAATTGATCACAGACCATTCTCCACTACTACAGATGGTTCGGAACAAAAAGAAACAATGCAAGTGTCACAAGATAGTTTCTGGATCTGCAAGACTTTAAATGTTATGTAGAACAAAGGCCAGAGACCTTGCAAGGAAATGCTGATGGACCATCATATGTCCATGTTATATGCTCCTCCTCACTGGTTGAAAAAGGGGGGAGGGTATGTGAGGCACTGCCTGACAGAATCGAGGGCAGCATAGATTTGATGAATATCTCAATATCTTAATAAATCCTGTTTCACAGAGCCTTGGTCTCCATTCCTGGGTCCACATCTTATTTGATAGCCAGACTTAGTTATTATTCACAGCAGTGTACTCTTTATACATGTGAGTTGATTGATGCTCAGGGCTCTCTCTGCTGTGAGAGCCTGCTGCTGGGCGAAAAGGCAGCGCTGACAGAACACTAAAAAAAGTACATGTAACTTGTCTTGAAATTCTCTCAAGTCATCATTTCTTACCTTGGTCACATGTCAGTAGTCCTAGGCCGATATCCTGGTCAGGTATTAATGCTGAAGATTCATTTAAGCTGTGGGTGCTGGGTGATTGGATGGAATGTGAAGCTTTAGTGGGGCTTTTAACAGGACTACAGACCCCAGAAGAGTCATCTGGGCAGAGGAAAACATCAATAGGTCCTTGGGTACTTTTCAGAGATATCTGCAAAGCCTTAAAGGGAAAGAGAAACACATGCAAAAGACATAAGGACCACATAAAGAGGGTTAGTAAAAACAACTCAACATATTTTAAAAAGTACTTCTTTATTAAAAAAAAAACAAAAAACACACATCCCACACTATAAATGGTAGATTTACTAAAACGGGAGCACTCAGAATCTGGTGCAGCTGTGCATGGTAGCCAATCAGCTTCAAAATTCAGCTTGTTCAATGAAATGATAAGTTCACCTTTCGGAACATGTTACACCCCAAAAAGGTCCCAAAAGGACCAGCCCCCCCCCCCACTTGCCAATTCCACCCCCCGATCTTCTGTTGTAACAGCTAGTGGGGGATCTTCTCCCCTCCTAGCTGTCACAGTTTAAAGAAAAACATGCAGCACAGCATTCTGTGAATGGGAAAACTACAAGTCCCAACAGTCTTTGTGACTGTTGGCTTGTAGTTCTCAATGAACTACCGTGGCACTGTTGAGCACCCTGGTAGTTCAGTGATTCTTCCTACTAGTGTGCATCTGCCTGCCCGTATAAGGTACGAGCAGACAGATACACTGACAGTCTGTAGGAGTCCTGCATGGCGCTCCACGAAAACCAAAAACAAACAAATCTCTCTCTCTCTCTTCAAAGTTTATACAAATCTCCCAAAAAAAAAAAAAAAAATCAACTCAAATGTCCATATCCCATCCATGATCTTTGTAATAGTACTGGTGTGTACAGGACAACTGTAGCTCAGTTCACCTCTGGTGTATCAGCATACCGATCATACGTGCACCTTCACCAGTTGTGCGCTCACCTTGTATATATGACCAAACCGTTAAGCGAGGCCATATAAAAAACTTTTGTCCCTTGTATGGACTGACTGTAGATGGGATTATTATCCTAAGGTTCTGGATTCCTTTCACTCCTATTGATCCACCTCCGCCGGTTCAGATGCCATAAGAAATAATCAAAACATAGTACTTTATCCTTTATAAAAACATTTATTTATAAGCTGTATTCCACTTACATGTGTTAGATGTTAATGCGCTTCCTATAGTCAAAGTGCTTCAAACACCGCTAGCAGTTCTCTCATGTAATATTGCTGGTACCTCTCTCACTGTTCGTATGAACATTGTGACATCAGAGCCCCTCCCCTACGCGTTACGCCACTGCGTCACGTGGCTTCATCAATGGGAAATGATTGGACGGCATAGCACTCACTCTCTTATATAGGGTCTGTATGGTGGTGGCCATGTTCCTGTGGCTTTTATGCTTATGTGGTAAATATTGCTATCTCCAGAGCTATTTAGCCCACATTTTTATAAATAAATATCTGCACTGTGCAATCCTTCATATGTATAATAACTATAAGGTAATCTAAGGGTACTAATTCACACTGCGACCCCTTCACCTAAACGGTGATCCCAGTGTGTACCACTACCGCAGCTGGCAACACTAAACACTCCCTAAACAATCAGATAACGTGAATCATATATAATTCACAATATTCATTCCTTACACATGAATGTGAGCACAACCTAAACCTACATTAAAATGTTTAAAAACCAAAATAATATAACATATTAAATGAAAACAAAATTAAAAATCTTACATATAACCATAATAATATAAAATTAAAATGTGATGTATTGACTACTAGATATATATATATATATATATATATATATACACACACACACACACACATATATATATATATACACACACACATTCTACCATATATTAAATATCTATATATTTTTACCCCAATCTGATGAAATATATACCCACACCTATTTAGTTGGTATGAGTGATACTAGATATTGCTAATGAAGCATGTTAAGTCAAAATCCTAATTCAAACCCAGCGGTGAAAAGCTTTTCATTTCATGGATCAACCTTGATTCTTTTTTTGCTTAGTTCTCTAATTTTATTATCTCCTCCTCAATGACTAATATGTTTTTGCACACCCCAGAATTGTAGTTGACTGGCATCTTTATTATGAGCTGATCGAAAATGCTGTGCTAAAATGGTGATGTATGAAATATATACACACACACACATATTATATACAGTATATATATATATATATATATATATATATATATATATATATATATATATATATATATACACACACACACAGTAATATATATATATAAAATATATCCCCTCCCTCTTAGATTGTAAGCTCCTTCTTGTATTGAACTGTATCATTGCTGTATTGTCTCCCGTTATATTGTAAAGCGCTGAGCAAACTGTTGGTGCTATATAAATCCTGTATAATAATAGTAATGTATTTAATCACAGGGACATTTCAGGGCGTACAACACTTCTTTATTATTTTATTTTTGGGTTATTATAAACCCTGCTACAACTGTAACATCTTCCACAGGCATAGAACCCTGTACCCTGGAAGAAGCTGATATTAGATTTATTGTTTGGAGGTTCAACAACATTTTTTACCAATTTGTCCCTCAGATTGGGGGCTTTTCTGTATATGAATTTAGGTTGTGCAGGGATAATCTTCTTGAGATGCTTGTCTTGTTTTAATATATATTCAAATGCCATTGAATAATGCGCTCTATTGCTTTATGCGGTTTGTTGTATTCCAATACTACTGGTATATTTATTTCCCTTTTATCTGCAGATTTGTTATCTCCCAACATCACATTCCTATTCAAGCTCCTTACTTTTGTTCTTTCTTTCTCAATGATTTCTTGCTGATATCCATTCTGTATAAATCTGTTGGCTATGATTTCACTCATATCAAATAAATAGGTGTGGGTATATATTTCATCAGATTGGGGTAAAATTATATAGATATTTAATATATAGTAGTATATATATATATATATAGATCTTAGTAAATACATCACAATTTTATATTATTATGGTTATTAGTAATATTTTATTTTTAATTTGGTTTTATTTTCATTGAATAAAATGTTATTTTTTTTGGTTTTAAAAAATGTATTGTAGGTTTAGGTTGTGCTCACATTCATGTGTAAGGAATGAATATTGTCAATTATATGTAATTCACCATATGTGATTGTTTAGGGAGTGTTTAGTGTTGCCAGCTGCGGTAGTGGTACACACTGGGATCACCATTTAGGCGAAGGGATTGCAGGGTGAATTAGTACCCTTAGATTACCTTATAGTTATTATACATATGGAGGATCGCACAGCGCAGATATTTATCTATTTATAAAAATGTGGGCTAAATAGCTCTGGAAATAATAGCAATATTTCCACATAAGAATATAAGCCACAGAAACATTGCCACCGCCACACAGACCACAAGAAAATGGCGCTGAGGTGATCCCTATATAAAAAAGTGAGTGCCGTCCAATCATTTTTCCCTGATGAAGCCATGTGACGCGGTGGCGTAATGCATAGGGGAGGGGCTCTGATGTCATGACGCTCATATGAACAGTGAGAGAGGTGCCAGCAGGATTGCATGAGAGAACTGCTAGCGGTATTTTAAGCACTTTGACTATAGGAAGCGCATCTAACACGAGTGGAATACAGCTTATAAATAAATGCTTTTATAAAGGATAAAGTACTATATTCTGATTATTTCTTATGGCATGCAGGGGTGATTTGCGGACAGGGGATGCAGGGGTGAGTTGCGGACAGGGGATACAGGGGTGAGTTGCGGACAGGGGATGCAGGGGTGAGCTGTGGTTGGGGGGTGCTGAGGTGAGCTGTGGTTGGGGGGTGCAGAGTCGAGCTGTGGCCTCTCTGCACCCCTCCAGCAGCAGCTCACCTATGCACCTTGTCTGCAACTCACCTGTCAATTTACCTCTGCAACACCTGACTGCAGGTCACCTTTGCACACTCCTCCCCCTCCACTGCACTCATATGATTGGCTAGCTTTGCAAAACACAGCTGTCAGCAGCCGGCCCCTCTCTATAGTAACTCCCGTTTCGGGTCCTACCTTCCCACACAGTGCACCAAGCGCACTCACTCACCGCTCCACCTCTTCCCCATTGGCCGGCGATCACCCCTGCGGCATCGACTTCCATGCATGAGGCTGCAGTACCAGACGCCCCGCAAACCACTGCACACTGCGCCTACAGATATCTGTTCCTTCCCTGTCCCACAGTGAGTACAGAGGTAGGGAGGTTCTGTGGGAGTGGATGGTGCTGTCACTTACAAGAGGGACTGTCACTTGCAAACACAAAAGCCGCGCTTCTGTATTTATAAGAGACAGTAGATATTGGTGTGAACAGGGCCAGTGGTGGAACTGCGTTCCACCATGTTCCGGCTGAAAAGAAAATCCCGGATCACAACTAGGTCTTATACTTTAGCAGAAATAGTACTAGGCCTTATTTTCGGGGAAACGGTCTCATTTTAGGGACTGATGTCAGATTTTCCATGTCATGACTACAAGAATGCCCTTACTGTCATGACACAGCCTGCCTCCAACCAAAAAGCTGTAGTCAATGGACTGCTGCTCGTCCCATGGAAACAACAATCTTACTGCTGCTGTTTAACACTTATGGCTAAATTATTAACACCAACCCCAGATATAACAAATTTCCTGCTCACTTAGCCATGGCAATTTCACTGTAAAAACTTGCAGCATAGATCATGAAAAAGGAGATCTGAGAATCTGTACTGTTTTATCTCTCTATGCAGGCACTATGGCACATTTTTTTTGGTCCATTTATGCTCTTTCATTGATCATTTCTTACCTCTGTTGGATCAGAAACCTGCATATGGGTCTCTGATGGAGCTTTGATGACCATTAACATGCGCTCCGATGGGTCTGCAATGCTGCGGAGGTCCTGGCAGGTGACATACCCCAATGTAGAAATGGTCAAGGTAAATATACTAACCGTCATCTCTTATCAAGTAGATTTATTGTGGGTAAAATGGATATGTGGCAAATTCTCACAATAAGCTGCACCAGAAAGGCTAAAAGGAAAAGTGAAGTAACTCATAACCACTAAAATCACCCTCCACTGCTCAGACTGCATGAAAACCAAAGAATGAAAAATTAAATCTGGTTACTGTGAGCTATTGCACTTTGAACATTAAACGCCACCATCTCTCCCACCCCACACGCCAAAGTCCTGGGTGTCACCCTGGACTCCCACGTCTCCTTCCTACCCCACATCCAACTGCTATCTAGATCTTGCAGGCTCCACCTCCGCAACATCTCCAAGATACGCACATTCCTCACCCCAGACACCACCAAACAACTCGTACACTCCCTCATCATCTCAAGCCTGGACTATTGCAATTCCCTTCTCACTGGCCTACCCAAACGAACGCTATCCCCACTCCAGACGATCCTGAACTCAGTGCCTAGACTCTTCCACCTCACCAACCGCTCCACATCTGCCTCCCCCCTCTGCCAATCCCTTCATTGGCTTCCAATTGCCCAACGCATCAAATTCAAACTGCTAACTCTGACCTACAAAGCCATCCACAATGCCGCCCCAAACGACATAACTGACCTGATACCCAAATACTACCCTACCCGTGCCCTCCGCTCCTCACAGGACCTCCTGCTCTCTAGCTCCCTGGTCTTCTCCTCCCACGCCCAATTACAGGACTTCTCCAGGACTTCCCCCATCCTCTGGAACTCCCTACCCCAATCCATCAGACTGTCACCTACCCTCCTCACCTTCAGGCACACCCTGAAAACCCTCCTCTTCAGGGAAGCCTACCCCAACCTCACTTAACACCTGACCTCACCTAACAACCTCCTCCACTCCTCCCACCACTCCATCCCTCACAGCCATCTCCTCCTGTACCACCTTCCCCTCCCTCTTAGATTGTAAGCTCGAAAGAGCAGGGCCCTCGAACCCCTCGTGTATTATTTTGTTACTGTTTTGTCTCATGTTCTGTCCCCCTTGCTACTGTACAGCGCTGAGCACACCCTTTGGCGCTATATAAATTCTGTATAATAATAATAATAATAAAGAGGTCCTATCAGATTTTGCTGGTGCTAGGAAATAAATCTCACAAGGCTATTAAGACCCCCGCATAGTAACCCTATCAGTGCGCACTATGCAGGGGCTTTCACATTCAATCTTTTAAGCGTTTTCAACTGGGGAAAAGCAGATCGATATTCTGGTAGATAGGAGACAATGATAATGCCGCAAATTGCTGCAGCAGAGGGAACTACTGTAAGTAGATGAATTAAGAATTGCAAGCATGTCTTCAGCAGAGAAGGCCAAATGCGGTGATATGGTCTCTGAGTGCACCACAGCAAACATTTCAAGCATTTTGGACTATCTTCCTTTCCAAGTCAAACTGCATGGTGTCCTTATATGTAAATTTCTTCAGGCATTTTTCTTTTCTGCATTCTCACTTGGTGATGCTGCCAGTAACACTTCCTTTCTAAGCTGACAACACTCACCATGTATATAAAGGAGCAGCATTGTCACCCTCAAATATGAAGGGCTACAACCCCCCCCCCCACCCTCCATAGGAGTGGTGGGAGGTGCTGTGTAGTCCACAGATTAATTGCTAATTAATAACAGCAAGAAGCAAAGAGTTTAAACTCACTATATTTCTGGCAGGATCAACAAGTTTTGCTTGTGCTTATTGAACAGATAACAGAATGCTTTAAAATGGTACCATTAACGGAACAAAAGGAGCAAAGTGAAGATCGCAGTTGGGGATCACTTAAAGGGTTACTCCACTTTCGTGATGAAAAAAAAAAGAGCAAATAATTATATCAATTCAAATTCAAAATCCTAACACTGACGTACAAAGCTGTCCACCACACTGCCCCGAACTACATCACTGACCTAATATCCAAGTACCACCCAACACGCACACTCCGCTCCTCACAAGACCTCCTTCTCTCTAGTTCCCTGGACTCCTCCTCCCATGCCTGCCTCCAGGACTTCTCCAGGGTGTCACCCATCCTCTGGAACTCCCTGCCCCAACCCATCAGATTATCACCTACTCTCCTCTCCTTTAGACGCACCCTGAAAACCCATCTCTTCAGGGAAGCCTACCCCACCCCCTGCTAACTTGCCAACCTCCTCCACTCTTCCTACCACTCCATCCCCCACAGCTATCTCCTCCTGTGCCACCATCCCCTCCCTCCTAGATTGTAAGTTCGAAAGAGCAGGGCCCTCAGTCCCCTCATGTTTTGCATTGTATTGTTGTTATTCTGTCACATTTTCTGTCCCCCTTTGTAATGTACAGCACTGAGCGAACTATTGGCGCTTTATAAATACTGTATAATAATAATATCAATAATAATAATTCTTTAAAAAAAATAGTGTTTACAAGTCATCTTGTAATTGAATGTTATTAAAAATTACCTTTCCTTTTCAATCTGCAGTGCTGTATTTTGAAATAAGGCTACCAAAAGGTGTTCTGTACACAGATGGTGTACAGAACGCCCCCTGAAAATGTCATTCTGCTTCTGTGATTGGCTCACAATTTTTCCTAGATGTCTACACTAAGATATAAGTCAGTTTTTTTGCATCTCCTGCAACAAAAATTTCATTTTTGGTGAATACTCCCTATGGGAAAATCACATCTAAAAAGGGACGTAGACCTTGCCAGTTTATGCATTGGAACCCTACAGGTGCAGCAGCTGATTGAGAATTACAAAACCTCTCCCATAAGATGCACTCTGCACATGGATACAGACAAACCTCTTTCTAAAGAAGAACAAAAGGTTGGAATTTGCAACAAAGTTTGTTAAAATCCTTACAATGCACATAGATGACTGAGATAGGAATAGTTTGTTTTTTTTTTTTGCAACAAAAGTTGAGTTACATTTTAAAGTGCAAGCTCACCTTTAAAAAATAAATAAATGAAAAGGTGAATCAACACCCTCCCCGGTCCCTGCTGTACTAATCTCTGTGGGTGATGAGCTGTCAGTGCCCATGCAGTCAGTGTAGCTGTCTGGGGCATCTGTTCCTCTCTTTCTTTCTTTAGGGATTCTGAAATGGATCAGAGCGGTTCTGATTGGTCAAAGTGCGGATATGACCGCTTTGGGCATTCGTTCACCTTTTCATTTTTTGTGTTTGGATGTGAAAGCATGGATAAAAGTAGCCTGAATGTGCCCAAAACACAATTATGTGTCAAAATAGTTCATACCCTTCTATTGTACAAAAATGTATCACAGTATACTGTCTGGCATTGTATGTGAACACTTTGACCCTAGGTTCACATCTGCGCGGGTGGTGCCGCTGTGGATCCGCACGAAAATCTGTGCAGCCACACCACCCGCACAGAGAATTGTGGAACCGCGGGCGGGTGCCATTAGTTCTAATGGCACGCCGCCCGCACTGGAAAATGCAACCGTACTGGGAACCGAGGTCCCCGTGCATGCTGCATTTTCCAAAGACATGCAGGGAATTCTTACCTGCGTGTCACGGGCATGGTAGTCCATTCAAATGAATGGGCTCTCTTGCCCGTGCAAAACGCGGCCTGCACAGATGTAAACCGGGGGTGAAGGTACATCCAGAAGATCACCAGCTGCCAGAAGAGGTATTCCTCTACTCCATAACCCCCCTAATACTAAATAAGATATTAAACCTTGCCATCCGGGGAAGGGGTGTGGGGGTGTTTGAAGGTACCATTATACTAATATGTACCTGATGACTGCCAGGTTATCACTGGGGAAGATTACCCTTTGTTTCCTGAACCAGATTTACAACAGGTAGTGAGAGGAAATTCCACTGAGGGGAAAGCCATAACGGTCACTGGAACAAGCGTTCCTATTGGAAGATTTCCCTTTTATTCCTGTTCTGACAACAGTAAAATGACATTGATCATCATGATGAAGAGGAAGAACCACCCCAGGGAATGTAAGCAGCAGTAAAAAAAACAAACCGCAGTTATACCCCACCACTATGCTACGACTATAGATACAATGAGACATACTGTACATGCCAGCCCAGGGCCAAACCATAGGTGGAAGAGATCAGGATCTGCAACCTAAGCTGCTAAGGTGGTTCACAGTTCATGGTGGCTCAAGGACCTTGTACCACCACTGCAGACATACCAGAAAATATGAAAAGTGATCTATAGTTTTACAATTTTCTCTTCTTTTTTTTAACTCTGCCCGAAATAGAGGTCTACAAGGTTTTATAGGGGTGACTTCTCATGACAAAGATGCAGGATTACAAAAAGGATATTGTTGGCTCTCAGCCTCCTCAGTAAAAAGTTTCATTTGGGTGGTGCACATGTGAATAAGGTTATCCAAGTGCTGCTCTGTGGCCAAAAGGTCCTGGCACTCTTTTACCAACGTCTGTTGCCTGTTAGATTCCACCACAGACCGGTTACCCCTACAAGAACACAAAAGAGCAGAAACAAAATAACATTAACTGATATTGGGAGGTACCTGAAAATAAGGGGGTGCACAGTAAAAAAAAAAAAAAAAAATACAGTTTTCATCACCTAAATCAGGAAAGAACAAATAAATATGGAAGCTGCCACTGATGACTAGCTTTTACAAATGCAGGGTCCATCATCCTTGCTTTACCATTTAGACCCAGTTTACACCATGAATTTTAGCCTGCTTTGGTAGTGGCCTAAAACATTTTATAGAAACATTCACAAAAGCACTGCTGTTTTTGATCTTCCTCCTCTGCAAGACCGCAAGTGCCTCCAAACCAGCTTTGGATACATACATACATACACGCACACACACACACACACACATATATATATATATATATATATATATATATATATATATTACACGCACAGCTCAGCATAAAATGAGTACACCCCTTTTGAACAGTAAGATTTTAATCAATATCTCAATGCACACAAGAACAATTTCCACAATTTTAGCAAAACTGAGTTTTATAGGACATTTGTTTAGCCCATAACATGAACATAATGTTAACATTATAACTTAAATTACAAAACCTTCAGTTTTACTCAAATTAGTTGATGCAAAAATGAATACCCCCAAATCAAAAACTACTACATCCAGTATTTTGTATGACCTCCATGATTTGTAAGGACAGCACCAAGTCGTCTAGGTATGGAATGAACAAGTTGGCGATATATTGCAACATTGATCTTTTTCCATTCTTCAAGAAACAACCTTTTTTAGAGCCTGGATGCTGGATGGAGTGTGATGCTCAACTTCTCTCTTCAGAATTCTCCATAGGTGTTTGATTACGTTCAAATCAGGCCACTGAATCACTTTCACCCTGTTGATCTTCAGACATTCAACAGTGACCCTTAGATGTGTGTTTTGGATCATTGTCATGTTGGAAAAGGGCAAGGAGTGATGGTAGCATCTTCTCTTTAAATATAGAGCCGTACATCTGTGCATTCATGATACCATCAATAAAATGAAGCCCCCGACACCAGCAGCATTAATGCAGCCCCACAAAAGGACACAGTCACCACGTTTCACAAATTATTTTTTTGCACATAGGCTTTAGGAGAGGCTTCCTTCGTGAATGACACCCATGCATGACATTCCTCTGCAGTATATGCCGTATTGTGTCATGGAAAACAATCACCCCAGTTTGGCGGTCTACTTCTTCAGCTAACTGCAGTGAACTTGCATGGCGATTTTCTTCAACCCTTCTCATCAGAAGACACTCCTTTTGGAGGTCTTAACTTCTGCGGATTGGCCTGGATGTCTTTGTAGGATGGTTGCAGTTCCATCTTTGTTAAATGTTTGTATTACTTTTGCTACAGTATTCTGACTGTAGACTGTAGTAAAGCTTTGCTGATCTTCTTGTTGCCTTCACCTTTCTTGTGTAAAGAAAATATTTTCGTTCTCAGGCCTTGTGACATTTCTCTTCCATGTGGTGCTATTGCTGACAGCATGAAATAGGAAAAGGTTTTCTTTGTTAAGAAATGCCCTTTTATATGTCTGCTGGACACCTGTTTAATGAATAATTAGACTCACCTGTAATTGAATTCTTGTTAATTAGGATTTTGTTGTCTAAAATTTAGCTCAGCTCCTAAGACTTTCATTGGGGTGTATTCATTTTTGCAACATGGTCTTGAATGAATTTGTTAGGAAAAATACCTTTTTGTGTGTGCAAATTAACAAATCTTGCTTGTAATTATTGCCCAGAATTTGTGGGAGTATTTTGTAGTATAGTGTCAAGGTTTTCTGACAAATCTGTTGGGGCGTACTCATTTATGCTGATAGATACACACACATAAAATAAAAGAGGCCAATTCACTCCAACTAGACAGTGCTGAAATATCAGGTATTCTGCACTTTGCCTGTAAGAAAAACAGCTTTTAGCCCTTTCGCTGCCAGAGCTGTTTGTGTTCTTGCACATGTTTAAAAAATCATTTTAGGCCTGAAGATTGCATAAACCCCCCAAAACATTTTCTGAAAGCAGACACCATAGAAAATAAAAAAAATAGTGGTAGTTCCAATTTTTATGAAACACGATATTACCGCAAAAGGTAAAGATTTCAGTAAAAAAAAAAAAACACAACGTTAATTTTAGGGTACACAAACGCAATAAATGAGCCAATTTTATTATAAAAAAATAAGGTTGCACCGCATAAATAGATAACCAACATGTCAAACCTTAAATCTGTGTTCCCATGAAATGGCGACAAACTTCAGCACTCTATATTTTGTATAAGCAATGCTTTAAAAGCCCCCTACAGGTCCATTAGTTTAGCGTTACAGAAGAGGTCTTGTGCTAGAATTATTGTTCTCACTCAGGCGTGCGCAGTGATGTGTAGCATGTGTATTGCAATTCATGTTTCCATGCGTAGGTTCCCCCAACATGTGCGTTTACATTTCCACGTGCTTATACGTGTGGATGGGGCGGGGGCTCAATTTTTGGGGGAGGGATTTTGTGCTTGTGTGTAACTTTAATTTTTTAGCATGTAATTTTTTTTTTGTTTTACATCACATGGTGATGATTTATTTTGACAAGTTCTCTTTAATGTGACATCCAGGGTCAGGAGACCCTAGATATTTTCTCTGCGCGCCACTGAATGTATTGCAATGCGATCTGTATTTTATTACATTCTTTCATGGCCATACTGGCTGGGGAAACTGACATGGGGACCCAGAAGTGATGTCAAACACGTCGCTTTTCAGGTCAACTGGCAACCGCTAGGTCGGTCCAGGGCCTGCAGACGGATACGACATATAGACCTGGTGGTGAAAAGGTTAAAGATCAGTCCACTCAAAACTGATATTTCAGTGTTCAGTAGATGTGGAAGTGTCAAATACAAAATAGTTCTATTAATTTGTGTTGGAAACTATTGATCAGTGTTTAGGTTCCCAGGTTTGCACACCAGCTGTTGCCATCAGGGGTCCCCTTCTCCCTGTATATATGTCATGGAGAAGATGGAACACACAAAGATGAGTGGAAACACCCCAAACTACTAGATGGACACTAAGTTGGAAATTACAGAAAGAAGATTTTGCTGATGCGAGTATTCAGGACACAAGAAGCTAGAAGCTCACCACTCTTCAACTAAAATACCACATTTAGGCCTCATGCACACAGGGAGTTTTTGCAGCCACTTTTAAGGGTCAGGCATTTTTTTTTCTTTTTACAGCTTCCAAATGTGTCTCAATGTTATCCTATGTGTCCATGCACGCATAGACGTTTAGATGCTTTGATTGGCAGGGGCTTTTAAGAGCTGTAAAAAAAAAAAAAAACCCACTGGCAGTGTGTCCAGAAGCAGCAGTGTTTTGTCAGAAAAAACGCTTCTGATGCGTATAAACACACAAAAACGCGTGTTACCGCTAAGTGCTTATAGCGCTTGAGCATTAACCTCCTTAGCGGTATTCCCAAGTGTAGTTCGGGGTAAAATTTGAGTACCAAGAGCGGTAACCCCGAGCTACACTCGGGCTTACCATGCAGCGTTGCTCAGGGAGTCCCTGCAGCACTTACCTTGTCCTTCGCTCCCACGACGTGTCCCCTGCAGCGTCCCAGGCCATCTCCTCCGGCCGATGTCGGCATCTGGCTTCCGTGTTCCGGTCCCCGTGACGTCGGGACATACGGGCACCGGAACCAGCGGCAAATTTGAAATTTTTAAAAAATGTAATTTTTTTAAAATGATTATTACATAGTAAAACATTGCTGTTTCAATGCATTTCACATACATTTTGTCCCGAGTGCTTTGTCCTGCGCCCTGCCTGCATTTTGACTGTTCTTTCTGCCTGGAAACTTAAAAATGTCCATGGCGTCCAAAAAGCGTCCCTTTACGTCAAAAGCGGTTTTAGACCGGCTAGAGAACAGCGATAGTAAATCAGAACCACTTGCAGAATTGAGTGATAATGATTCGTGGGGAAATTCGTCATCAGACACTGAAAACGATTTTGCGACTTTGCTCAGCGATGTGCGAATTTGCCTCTGTATTTCAAATTTCAGTGTTTTTGGTTTGATTATATTATTGAATTAAATTTATTATTATATTATTATTTTTTATGATTATTTATTAAATTATAATTTATGATTTCGTGTTTCAAATTTTATCATACCCGGGATGTTTACTAGACTCTTGTTCGGACAGATTTCAGTGAGTTATTCCTAAAAATTACAGCCTACAATAAAAAACTACATATTTCCATGCAAAAAAATGGTACCGCTTTCAGCACAAAAAAAATCGGAAATAATCAGACCGCCGAGGAGGTTAATACAGTGGAGTGGCCAGAATAAATTATTATTCTGGCCAATGAAATTAATGCCAAGGTGCGTAACGCCTGTAAAAGCACCTAAACACTTGTAAAAGTGTTAGATACTTGTACAAGCGTCAAGTGTTTTTTTAGCCAAAATGCTGCTGCCAAGAGGAACCGTGTTTTTAAACGTCCTGTGTGCATGAGGCCTTAGATGGCCGACCCATTAAGATTCATTACATTAGAGTGCAGATAATCAAAAAAGGTCGCAGGATGCCAAGTCTGATCACTTACAGCCACTGAATGTGGTTCTTGGATTTTTTGGTAATCAAATTGATCCCTTCAAGGACATTAGTGATATCATAGATTCTCCTTTTTTGGACATTCAGGACTTGAGCTGCCCAGTTTAAATCCACCACACCATCAGACGACTTGCTAAGGAGCTCCAGGAATCTTTTTGTTGTCAGATTTAGAGACGTCTCATATCGAGACCTCTCTCCTGGGGACCTCACTCCTGCACAAAGGTGAGACAAGAAGCAAGGTTTAAAAAGATGCACAACAGAAGCAATACTCTTGTAAACTCTCAAAAAGGAAAAAAGTCAAACATTAAATCGAGAAATAAAATAAGTATAAAACTGTATCTGTGTGAAGCAAAAGGCTCTAATTAGATGCTTCTGCCTGAGCAACCAGTTGGATCCTCTGCCTTATATAGAACGTATCCCTATCCTTGTCTATTCTATGAGACTGAGGATGCAGGGGCTCATGGAGAATATACTGTGTATTTTTCACTTTTGGTCCCCTTCAGTAACAATGCACACAGTGGACTCCATTCACAAAGCAGTATCTACTGGTTTAAGATCCGCAGAAAATACCTCTTAACACTTACCAAAATTTTTTTTGAAATTCACTAAAATACCACATGAACTATTTTATGAAGTGATTTGGTATTTTAGTAGTGAACTAGCGGTATCTTAATGCCAGCAGCCGCCGGCCTCCTTAACCAATGAATGATTGGTTAAGGAGCCGATGGCAGCTGTGTCCCTAACAACCATGATCAATCGGCTGTCAGGAGGATTCCTTGCTGGCAGACGAATGTAAACAAAAGAAGTGCTGGTGTTTAACCACTTCCAGACCGGACACTTTTACCCCCTTCCTGACCAGGGCAATTTTCAGCTTTTAGCGCTATCACACTTTGAATGACAATTGTGCGGTCATGCAACACTGTACCCAAATGAATTTTTTACCATTTTTTTGAGACAGATAAAGCTTTATTTTGGTGGTATTTATTCACCGCTGGGATTTGTATTTTTTTTGCTATGTAAATGAAATGTCCAAAAATTTTGAAAAAAGTGTTTTTTTAAATAAAATTTTGCAAATAAATAATATTTCATCATAAATCTTAGCCAAAATTTATTCCGTTATCTTTTTAGTAAAAAAAAAAAAAAATCCAAATTAGTTTATAAGCAAAAATTATAATTTTTAACATTTTTTTTTACATTTTTATTTTATTTTTTTTTACATACTGTCACCCTAGCAGTACAGTGTCACCATGGTGACACTGTACTACTTGTGGGGGGTGATGAAGATTTTTTTTTTTTACACTGATTGCTTTTACACCCATATAGGATGTAAAAGCAATAATTTCTCTTTCTCTCTGTCTGCATTCTTGCACTCATTGAGAAGTACTGAGTGAGCTGTGATTGGTCACAGCTTGTCACATGGTACAAGGCTTTTGTGAATAGCCTTGTACCATGTGACCTCTGTGATCATTCACAGATTTCACACGTAGTAAGCAATGATGTCAGAAGTGACATCTTGCTTACTACTTTGCATGTGATCACTGATTGGCCAATCAGTGATCACATGATCGGGACCTCGTACAGAGGTCCCGTCCGACGATCGGTGTTTCACTGTGTCCGGAGGACACAGCGGGCACCGGATCGCGGTGCTGCGCGCTCCCAGGGAGCGCGTATAAGCAGGGTGCGGGTAGGCCGTTTATAGACGGCCACCCGACCCTGCAGTGCCACCGTCCGGCCGTTTATATACAACGGCCGGACGGGAGGTGGTTAAAAAAAAAAAAAAAAAAAAAAAAATCTAAAAAAACACAGCAAGGGGGTCCCCCCTCAATCCATACCAGGCCCTTCGGGCCTAGCATGGATTTTGATGGGAACCCCTCGCCAAAATTAAAATGCCATGGGGTCACCCACCAAAATCCATACCAGACCCTTATGTGATCATGCAGCCTAGCAGGCCAGGAAAGAAGGGGCGGGGGGCTGGGAGGAGCTAGCCTCTCTTCCCCTGAACCATATCAGGTTACATGCCCACAACACTCAACATTGGGAAGGGGGGGAGTGGAAGTGTATGGTGACAAAGGGGGCGTGGTCACCGGAAATATCATCTGGTGGCCCCACCCCAGGATCTCATCAAATATACTGACACCACCTTTTCCTAGGTGTCATTAGGGGTGAAGGCAAATATATTTTCTACCTTTTTGTTTTGTACTACGATCATATGTTGGTTTAATAAGATGGAGGGAGGTCAAAGTAATCACGCAGGGGGGAAGTCACTGCACTACTTTGGAAGTCACAGCCCGCACAGAACTGAGGTTCCCAATACGGTAGCGATTTCCAGTGCGGGCAGCGTGCCATTAGAATTAATGGCACCTGCCTGCGGGTCCCGCATTCCTCTGGGAGGGTGATGCAGCTGCAGGTATTTGTGCGTGTCCTTCAGCAGCACCACCCGCACAGATGTGAACCAATGGTAAAGGACAATTGCGCGGTCATGCAACACTGTACCCAAATTTTTTTTTCTTTTTTTTGAGACAGATAGAGCTTTATTTTAGTCATATTTAATATCACCACCGGGGTTTTTATTTGTTTCTAAATACACAGAGAAAAGACTTAAAACACCTTTCTTTTCTTAATTTTTCTTCACTGATGTGCGGTGATGAGGCAGCACCGATGGGGCCACTGATGAGGCTGCACTGATGTGGACACTGATGAGGCTGTACTGAGAGTCTTCCCGGAGAAGCAGGTATCACAGAGCAGTACAGGGGACCCTTTGTGCCAGCTCCGCTCCTTCTCCTCCCTGCCCCTCCTACTAATGTACAGCCCCGCATCTCCTTTAACCCGCCATTCACATTCCTGCAGCTCTCCGCCCTTGCAGCGCCGATCCTCCCTACCCCCTGGCCTCACACACCAGTGACACCTGCAGGCTGCCCAGCAATACTGCGCCTGGCTGCGCTCCCCTATGGTACACCACTGGGGCTAACAGCGCGGGCACCAGGCCACATTTTCTAGTCGCCATGGCGACCTGGTGTCCAGTATTTGTCGAGCCCTGAGATAACCTATTTGTGAAAGCACAGAAAGTTTCAGTGACTCAAATATTCCGGTAAGTTCAACACTTCTCTGTACTTGCAGAAAATGTACTTAGCCTGAAAAGAAATCTAAAACAATGCAGCCACCACATCCAAGAAAACAACTGCTGTAAAAGGGATTGCAGAGCTCAATTTCAATCTTCACGAGACTGAGATTGAGCTCTGCAGTCACTTTTGCAGCAGTTTTCTTTTTCCGTGTCAAAATCCTGCTCAATGTCCTTTTGTCTCTTTTGGTCAGTTGACCATGCTTTTGCTGATCAGACGACGTTTTCTCGACACGGCAAATAAATTGCCAACTTCAGTCACAGAGGCACCAGTTAAACGGCACCAACAATTTGCCCTCTTTGAAGCTCAGCAAGCTATGGTATTCAGTAAATGCGAAGGATTCTTTGAATGGCACCTGTGCAAAACAACTGACTCATGTGTTCAGAATGCAGACAGCCAGCATGAAACTGAGTAGCAAGTGGAGGTCACTGGAGTAGCGTGGTGTGAGATAGCCTGGCTACAGCACACCACACCCAGCCCGGCGAGGTCTGCAGTGGCCAAGCTTCTCTTTCGAATTTTACAGCGTGCTTTGGGTCTAGATGAACCTTTCCCCACCCTGCACCCTCTATAGTCAGCGACATCCAATTCATCGAACCTTAGTCTGAGCAAGGGCCACTAAGCATCGGATTTTTTTTATTTAAATCGGATTTTTTTTAAATAAAATGCTTTTTGAGGAAAATATATTACCATCCAAAGGTTATTCCATCATGAAACAAAAATTAGATTTTTAATTATGTAGAATAAGGCTGTATATGTTTAATTTTTTTGGTAAATAAATTCCATGAATCCATTCACAATGTCATGCTCTTCCAGAGGTTTTTGTAAGATTATTGGGCAGTTTCTCTGCCTACAAGATATTATCACAGATGCTCGGTTTACTTTTGCAGTTCTCAGAACTGAATTGGACTCAGCGGAGATCACATGCCTCTTCTTCACAGCAAAAATGTTATAACATGAACAGAGTTAAGAAAAAGACCTTCATCCTAACTTCTACAAACCTATGAATACAGAATCAACCCCTTCACTGCTAAGTTTCAAGAAGTTCAGTGAATAGAATAGAAACAATATTTTTCTGATTGTTTGGAGTGGAATAGATCTGCACAAGAAGAAAGTGAAACTAAGTGTGAGGAGGAAGGGGCTGACAGTCTAAGTTTCTTAAAATATATAGATTTTGTTTAGCCAAATTTGTTACCAAACATGGATGTTTAAGCAAATCACATATGCTGGAATGTTATTGTTTCAGTTGAATAAATCTATTTAAATTGTTATTATTAAGGGAATGATTATTTTTCTCCTTCCTAAGTACAACAGAAAAGATGTCCAAATATGAATGATTAACCTATTAAACTGGGGAAAAAAAACTAATATGAAAAGTTGTTATTCTAAAAATCTTCATCTACTTGCATATTAAAGTTATACCAGCAAGAATTAGTCTTTATGTAGAAAACTAGGATTTAAATCAAGCCTGACTAGTAATTTAAATCGTGATTTAATTCAGTTTGATTTAAATCAAATCCACCCTGCCAACAAGTGATTCTAAAAGTTATTTTATTTATTTTTGTAATAACAAACATGTTCTAATTACCTGCTTTGTGCAATGGCTTTGCACATAGAAGCTACAATCCTCTTTTTTTGAGTCCCTCACTGGTTGTCCTGGCTCCTATCCCCCGCTCAGTGCCTCCAATAGCAATCATGTTGCTAAAGGGGCAGTCTAGCAGGCTCACTCCTGAGCTGCGCTCTTGTGAATGGACATGGTCCATTCATACATACAAACTGTGGCATGACATGGCCAGGGCCCCGCTCACTGGCTGTGATTGACTGCAGCAAGAGTCAATGGCTCCCGAAGAAGAGAGAGAGTACTGGGCCAAGCCTCACGCACACATTGCTGGATTGACATGGGGCTCAGGTAAGTACAAGAGGGGATGGGAAGGTAGCTGCACAAAAAACCTTCTGCCTTTAGAACCACTTTATTACTTTCTCTATCAGACCCAAACCAGGCATGTAGACAGAGGTTCCCACTGGCTGCATGCTTGTTTGGTGTTACTGGCCTAAAGGCAATCATTTTTACAAGGTCAGCAATGTATTCTCCTGAATTTCCCTTAGCTCAGGTTCCCTCCTTTATAAACCTCAGTCAGTGTGTTAAACATTCTCAAACCTCTTGCAGGATGTCTCGTCTTCCCACGAGGTGTCTGAAGTCCCTCCGGAGCAGATCTGTGTGCAACTTCCAAATCTAACTTCCGTTTCACCTGAGGAAGCAAAAAACCATAAAATGATCACTAGATGCAAAAACAAAATCATCGGCATACGTTCTACAAAGATGGTGTCATAAACAGGTCCAGTTTATTGCTCAATAAGACATTGTGGTCTCCCACCAGCATCATACTTGTCACTAGACCAGCAATGGGCAAACTACGGCCCGGCGGACCGTATACGGCCCGGCGGACCTTTTAATCCGGCCCGCGGAGCTAGGCTCCCGCTGGGCTCCTCTCACAGTCCGCCCTGAAGACCGGTGTAGCATGAAAATCTGTCTCCTATGAGGATCTGTCCCCCTCGACGTATCTGCGCATGTGCCGGAGATTGCCGATCGGCTGCTAATCCCTGAAACTGGCACATGCGCAGATACGTCGAGGGGGACAGATCCTCATAGGAGACAGATTTTCATGCTACACCGGAACGGCGCGGGAACACGGCGAGAGGAACGCGCGGAGCAAAGGTAAGTGAATTGACACAGGGGAGACTTGGGGACTTAATATGGGGGATGAATTACTATAGGGGGGATCAATTACTATATGGGGGATGAATTACTATATGGGGGATGAATTACTATATGGGGGATGAATTACTATATGGGGGATTAATTACTATGCTTACTATGGGGGAATATTACTATACTTACTATGGATGACACATACACATCATTCATCTACTCTTGGTCCGGCCCCCGGGTCCAATGTATGAACCCATTGCGGCCCTCAAGTCAAAAAGTTTGCCCACCCCTGCACTAGACAGTTCTCAGAATACAAGCTCCAGTACCCTGCTCTCCAAATTTCTGGTGCAAACCTCAGCAGGTTTCGAGTCCCCCAAAAAAAGGGGGGGGGGTTCAACAGTAACCCAAAGCAACGAGATAACCTATTATGTAATAAAGAGGATGACAAATCCTACAGATGTCTTCAGAAGGGACATTCCCCTTCCGAGTCACTCGGGATCCATTAGCAATCACAGCTTTGTTCTTAGAAAAGCAAACTCCTAGCCATGAAGAGGAACCCTGCATAGAGAGAAGGTACTCCAGTGGGTTGTGGATTCCATTTTCCTATGTGCCATGCGTATGCATTGGAGGAATGACTTGTAGATAGTGGAAGGAAGACAATGAATAGGCAGTTGCAGTGTGATCAGGTAGCAGAGATTCACCAAGGGTTTGTTTAACACTAGCAGTTGAGGGGTGGTAAAAAAAAAAAAATCACGTTTATGAGCCATGTTTTTACCGCTCCTCAACCTCCCCCCTTTTTCCGTTGCAAAAGGCAGTGGCCGAGGTTGTACACATGCCATGGTAGCAATGCTTTGCAGCAGGAATTATACCCAGTCACATTGGGTGAACACTATCGCCTACTGAATGCGACCCGTTGAAGTAAATAGAGCCACTTTGACGTCAGATGCTAAAAAAGGGGCCTGGCAATGCGTTTTGGGGCGAGGATGCTCATTTTTCAGCATGTAACGTCATCACGGTGATTAGGCCCTGATCTATAATTGCCGTGATGATCATCATCATGGTGATTAGACACTACTCTGGTTACTTTGTGGTTCACAGCAGCTTCCCAATTGAAAAGCGGCTGTCCTATCCATCCATACTGCACAGAGGAAGGCTGCCATCTGCTGGAGTTTATATTAATGGCGATTCCGACACGCACCATCTGTGAATGCTTATCGGGGTTTTTGATTGTTTAATAAATACTACACTGAATTGGTTTTCTCCTTTTCTTTGGTCTTTACCTGGCAGGTCAGCAGGAATCAATCCAGATGCTGCTCTTGAAGGGAATATGCTGACACAGTCAGTGGCCAGCTCTTTCCTATACTAAATGAGTTCTAGACTCAACAGCCTTTTTTCATCCCATTTTGGGGGAAAGGCCTAGTCTCTTACTTTGTGCTATATGTCAGGGGTGGGCAACTGTGGCCCTCCAGCTGTTGTAGAACTACAAGTCCCATGAGGCATTGCAAAACTGACAGTTACAAGCATGACTCCCAAAGGAAGAGGCATGATGGGACTTGTAGTTCAACAGCTGGAGGGCCACCGTTGCCCACCCCTGCTATATGTGCATACACATACTACTTAGCTAAACCGGATGGGTCATATCTACTCCCCTACCACACGCTGCGGTTACCCCCCCGGGCTCATAAGTTCTATTGCGATGGACAGGCCTGCTGGAGCCAAACACTGCGTGTGATGGGAGAGCGGGTATTCTACATTCCTAGAAGAGTGGAAAACATACGGGTCACCACAAAAGGAAAAAAATATTGCTTCTATTTTTCAGGGTTCCCATTGTGTACAAGTGACCATGTGGTGATAGGGTCCCATTAATACAATAGAGTTCTATAGTATAGTATAAACCACGTGTCAAACTCAAGGCCCGCGGGACGAATCTGACCCACCAGCCCATTTTTTGGGGCCCTGCACCTCCCCTGCAGCTGTGGCAACCCCCTCGTCTCCGCCCTTACCTTGTCTTAGCAGCCACCAGCAGAGAGGAGGAGAGAACTCCTTTGCCAGATCCTGCACTTCTATGTGCAGCCGCAGAGAGGCTCATCTCTGCTCCCCATCCTGTCTCAGCAGTCAACAGCAGACAGAACAGAACTCCTCCTACAGATCTTGTGCCTCACTGTGCAGCCGCAGAATCCCCTCGTCTTTGCATTCAGCGGACTCACCAGTCCATCTCTGTTCCTCCTCCAGACCATGCACTTTGTTTCCCAGCTCCACCCCCTGCTTCTTCCCAGCAGCAGCACAAGGTATGTTGGTGCACTGTGATGTAAAGGAAGGGTGGGGATTCTTGACTTCTGATGGGGGGGGGCTCTCTTGACATCAGATGTAAGGGGGCGGGGGGCTCTGGACATCTAGTCTTACAGATAAAACCGGCCCTTTGAGGGTAACCATAATGCTGATGCGGCCCACATTTAAATGGAGTTCAACATCCCTGGTATAGACCCGTGTGTAGAGATGCTGCTGCCCCACCGAGAGGAATGCGTGGCAGCCCTCTATAATCTAGCTGCACTGCTTGACTCTCTTGAAGGTACACAATTCAAACTTCTCCTGGAAGCCATTAGCTGTGCACCGACTTCCACCTTAAGGCTCACAACTGTGCGGGTGGTGCTGCTGCGGATCTGCACAAAAATCCCACATAAAAGAATGCAGATCCGTGGGCAGGTGCCATTAATTATAATGGCACACCGCCCGCACTGGAAAACGCAACCGTACTGGGAACCAAGGTTCCCGTGTGGGCTGCGGTTTCCAAAGAAGTACAGGGACTTCTTCCCTGCATGTCCTGAGACACGGGAGTCCATTCAAATGAATGGGCTCTTGTGCCCCCGCAAAACGCGGCCCGCAGGAAAGCGGATATGTGAACCGGGGGGGGTAACTGAACATAAAAAATACATTCAAAATAATGAATGTATCAGTTCAATGGGAAGCATTTGCAAAGCCCTACTCTCTTTAAACAAGAACTGTGGCACTGCCATAAATGTTCCCGCACCCGCTCAAACAGGTTTTCCAAGAAAGACGCGTAGGTGGGAGCCTTCCTCAGCCTATCCTACTCATTCCCTCGCTCCTGTCCATGGCTCTGCCCTTCCCACACATTTCTGCCAGAGGGGAATGCATCGCATTAAAGCAATGGAAAAACTCCACAGTCAGGAGACTTGTACACAGAAGCTGAAAAGAAATCAGTCTAGTGCAGCTGTTTAATAAATCACGCATGAAAAGTAACTTAACACCCCGATCATAGTAGCTGAATGCACCGGAGGAAAGCCTTTGGCCAGGTGGTGATCCATCAATGACACCATCAGACAAACCTGCTGTAAATACCAACATCCATCACGTTACATATTCTATTGACTTTAGTAACCCAAGCAAATGTCTAAGAACCTTAATGTGTAAACCACACCGATCCACTAATCTAACCTCAGTATACAAAACCAATTTACTGCCATTTGGAACAGTCTTGATGAGTAAGCCCAAACTTCCTATGTGTCCTCTACAGTGCCATCATACACTGTAGATGAAAAGCTGATCCATACATTGGAGTTCTATTGTAATGCTCTACTTGCTGCGAGCCAGACCTTGTCCGACATCAGTGCCTGACCTCACAAATGCGCTTCTGGAAGAATGGTCCAACCTTCCCATAGACACCCTCCTAAACCTTGTGGACAGCCTTCCCAGAAGAGTTGAAGTTGTTATAGCTGCAAAGGGCGGTGTAGCAAACTTGCTCATCAGAGTTGGAAGCGCAGTTCCCCTTTTTTATTAGAAGTATTCCCCAATCCTTTTTTCCCTACCTCCTCCCTTCCTGAGAGGCACAGGGACAGATGTGTAAGTGTTAAAAGTTCCTGGCAGGCTGGAGCAGCAGGGGGGCCAAGCGCTACAAAACCCCCCTATAGACAGAGCAGACACTCTGTCCCAAGGCCTGTGTAAAATATCACACCTCCTAAGCAAGATAAGATAGTTTTTTTCTGGACTTGAAAGAAGTTGGAACCTCATAAAACCTAACAGTTAAAAGGTGACAGAATGAAATGAACATTCCTCAAGTCAGGTTTTTCCCCTATGTTTCATGTCATGGATTATGACAGATGTTGGTTTTAATTCAGAGTTCGCCCGACTGATCCCTCCCAAAACAGGGTATTGGCCAGTATTCAGAGCCACCCCCCCCCCCCCCCCCCCCCGCAGGAGGACTTTAAAAGACAGGCTGGCAAGCCTAAAGGATTAAGCTAAAGAGATCTCCTAATTTTAACATCGTAACAGCAGGAGATCAAAGACCCTTTTCGCTCTGCAACTTGGATCTGCTTACCTTAAGGCTGCACATGGCAAGTAACTTAACCTTTTAACTTCTCCCTGTTATCTCTGTGCTAAGCTGTTTTCTATGCATATAAATATATAGATCTAGTTACATTTTCTTTGTAAATATTTTATTGCACTTGTTTGACTCTTTTAGTAATAAATCTTTCTTTCTGAAAGTGTTAAACTGTTTCTAAGCGCTTACTTGCAATTCACGAATTCCTGCCTTTTGAAGAGACGCTACTGTGTTTGTTTAATCCTCTGCCCAATCGGCCTGCGGTGACCGTATTGGACAGATGACTTTTCAACCATTACAGTGTATATTGGATAAAGAGAGTTTCCCCTCTGTACAAAAAGGGGTGGTGGCAGTGAAGGGTTAGTTGCGTGATTAACCCGACCCAGTAACAAGCGCATTCAGGCTGCCGGTGCGTCGACTGTGTTCCATTAGCTGGACAATCGTTGTGCAGGGCGCAGCTGAGTGTGGCATTGTTACACACGTCACATCGTGGTTTTAGATCGGCCGGTCCTTTGGTCACGAGTTTGAAGAGAAAGGTCTGGGGTCTGTCACGCTGCGGGCGTGACGTATTATTGTTGGTCGCGGTCGTGCGATTGTCGCATGTTGAGGGTGGCGATCGGGCGACCGTGACAGGCGGGACAACTTAAGTGTGTGTGTGTGTAACTTTCCAGTATGTATACACCATAGTTTGTAGTCGGCATACCTTTCATACAAACCAATCAATATACACTTATTCTGATTTTAGACATGTAGCAGTATACATTTTGGTAAAAATTTAAGAAATTTATTTTTTTTTAATTGGATGTTTTGTTGGTCAATTTGGGTTACTGCATGTTGCCCTTTGTTTTATTAAAGAAGCAGACAAGTGTTTTAAAGTGGTTGTAAATCCTTACAAATACCGACTGAAGTGACTGGCCTTAGGCGATACACAGATGAAACAAATCCTCCTACATAAGTTGTACCTGTTTATCTATAGCCCCTTTCCACTACATCCATTCAAAGCACAGAATCTCTCAGCTCTGAAAAGCAGGGGACGGGGAGCTGAAGTTACATCAGCGAGGAGAGCACTGCGAGCTAATTGGAGGGAAGAGTCACCCCCCTTCACACAGAAACAGAGCTGACTCTGCCAATCTGCTGGAGGTCCCTCCCCTGTCACCATTTTTCTCTTGGTGTCAGGAAAACTCAGCAGAAGCAATTCTTACTTTTAGCAGAGAAACGAGGCAGATGACAAAAATGAAACTTATCTTATGCCATGCCATCACCCCTACTGCAGATGTGTGTTTACACAAAACGCGTCTAGGAGGAGCCCCTGCACGCTTTGACGCTACGCCGCCGGATCAGGAGGTCCGGCGGCCCACATTAGATGTATACTGGTCAGTGCTTTTGGTGCTTTTACTACTGCTCATAGCAGTCTCATACTATATACAGTCATTTATGTATGTATAATATTGCTCAGATTTTAAATGCAATAAATTTACAGTTTTAAATACTACACTATGAGCAACTTTATTCTCCATATCTGGCACTGAGCCTCCACACCTCAGCCCCAGTGTTTTAGGCATTGCTGCGGACTTGAAGAAGTAAGCACTTTGAGACCAGATCGGTATCCTTTTCTTACACCATTGAGGGACCACCAGAGGATTCCATTTCCGGGCTGTCTTTATCCGAGATCCTAGGATGCATGTGATCCAGATATGCGTTTTTGTACTGGGTTTCTGGTGAGTAGGCAATCTATTCATATTACCACAACGGGAGACCGGATTGCACCTACAGCATCAGAAATTTCACTGTGGACTGAGGAATCCGTATATTGATATTACAGTGGACTTATTTTTATCTTCATTTCATTTTATTTTATTTTTATTTTTCTGTCATTTAGGTTTAATTTCATGTAGCGCTGCACTCCGTGTTTTTGTGAGATTATTAGAAAGGTTTTTGTGGTTCCTTTTAGTGCATTGGTCGCTTGTCGGATTGCGCTCACTAACCTATATTTTCTAATCCAGAACAATTGTACAGATCAGGATTCCTGATCGTCCTGTGACTGATATAAGAACAGATCAGACACGCAAAAAGTATGGAGACCACCAGGCAACTATCATTTTGAAAACAATATCAGCAATGGCAGGCTACATATATCTTGCAGTATGGGTTTCCTTTCAAGTATATTTCAGCTTCATTTATGACTATTGCAGGGAGGTTTCCGATTGTGAAAACAAAAGGTTGCAACACTAAGCAGCCTCCATACGCTGTGCCCACAGTGACCATGACTCGCATGGCTACTTCTGCATGCTGTACTGCACATGTATTGCCCGACACTCTGCAGTGGATGGAAGTGGTCTCCCAAATCAAGAGCGCAAGGCACTGATAAATGACGCTGATGATTGAAATGCACTGATCAGTTTATATTGAAAAACACTAAGCAGCGCCATCCTTTATACAGGCAGCAGTAGCTGAAATAACAGACCTCCTCTTTCTCCCTAAAAGTGGTTCTAAAGTCAAATATTTGCTTGTTTTTTTCCCTAAATACATAGATTGCATTAAAGTAAAAAAACAAAAAAAAAAAACCCCAACAAAAACACCTTTTAGCCATTGTTTCTAACCCCCAACAAACACTTGCCCAAAGTCCTTTATCATTCCAGCGCTGTGCTCATCTGCAGGTCTTCCCTCCCTCACAGGCTTGGCTGAGAGCAGTCGGAGCCATTGGCTCCTACTATCATTTAAATGCATGAGAAGAGAGTGGGGGCGGGGCCAAATCTCACTGTGTGTGTCACTAGACACACAGCTCAGCTTGGGAGCAAGCCCGCATGTGTGCCACCATAGGAAGCAGTTTGCTATGGTGGTGCACGAAAAAATAGGAGCCCAGAAAGCTGGCAGGGAAGGTTTGGGACCGCAGGTAGGTATAATTTTAATTTTTTTTGGCTACAATAAAACACACACACCTACCTTTGACTTCACAACCGCTGAGCCAAAACTGAGCCACTGCTGGTCCTCAAAAAAAAAAAAAAAAAAAGTTACTGTAATGTGTAAGGCTCCATTCGTATTAGTGCGATTGAGTCACACAGAATCGCTTGACAATGGAAATCACATTAATGCAACTCATCATGGCGCAATTTTGGAAAAAGTTCCTGTACTACTTAGGTGCAATTCCATAGAAAACCACATCCAAGGCGCACTACATAACTGCATTGAAAAAAATCAGACCAAACTGGAATGCAGCAGTATGAACCTAATTTTAAGCTGGACATACTCAGATCGAAATTTGGCTGGTTCAGCAGGGACAGCGAATTTTGATCCATGTATGGGCAACCCTGTCAGATTTTCCCCACTCAATCAGTGGCACCGGGTGTATGCTGATGGCGGGGGGAAGTCTCCCAGAATAAAATAGCTCAGCAGGGAGGATTCCCCCATCCTCATCGAGTGTGTGGATGGTGGAATCAAATTTTTTTATTTTGTAACCAGCTAGGTGAATGAAAAAACAAACAAAAAAAAAAACACCATCTATGGGCTGCCTTAGTGTGCCTTATGACAGACTTGCCACCAAGTTTGCCCCCTCCCCAGCAATGCAAGATGTGTGCCCCCTGACCACCACCACTTCCAGTCCTAATCCTATTTTATTGGGATTTTATGTGATCAACCAACACAAAGTGGCACATAAATTGTGAAGTGGAAGGAAAATGATAAATGGTTTTCAAAATTTTTTACAAATAAATATCTGAAAAGTGTGGCGTGCATTTGTATTCAGCCCCCTTTACTCAGATACCCCTAACTAAAATCTAGTGGAACCAATTCCCTTCAGAAGTCACCTAATTATTAAATAGAGTCCACCTGTGTGTAATTTATTCTCAGTATAAATACAGCTGTTCTGTGAATCCTTCAGAGGTTTGTTAGAGAACATTAGTGAACAAACAGCGTCATGAAGGCCAAGGAACACACCAGAGGTCAAAGATAAAGTTGTGGAGAAGTTTAAAGCAGGGTTAGGTTATAAAAAAATATCCCAAGCTTTGAGCATCTCATGGAGTACTGTATGTACTCTCCAGCGCCTCAGGATATGCACAGCCAAAAGGGAAGCCAAGGGTACCAGGACAGCGACAACCAAAAGGAAATGTTCCAGGGGTGCAGCCCTCCTCAGACGGGGAAATCAGCCACTGGATAGAGAGAAAACAGGTGGCGCACACACCTAGTGCATTATCCAAGGTTTATTGTAGGAATTAAATCATAAAAACATACTCACAGACGAAGCATGTATCTAAAAAGCATAGAAAAATGACAATGGCCACAACGGCGGGCAAGGTGTTGATGCATCAACAGCAGGGCTCTTACTTTACTTTCCATTCATCGTGCATCAGCATCAGAGGTTGGTCATCAGCTCTGAGGAAAGGGATTCGTCCCCGAAACGCGTCAGATATTTGACCGCACTGACAGTGAGAACACCTTGCCCGCCGTTGTGGCCATTGTCATTTTTCTATGCTTTTTAGATACATGCTTCGTCTGTGAGTATGTTTTTATGATTTAATTCCTACAATAAACCTTGGATAATGCACTAGGTGTGTGCGCCACCTGTTTTCTCTCTATCTCATGGAGCACTGTTCAATCCATCATCCGAAAATGGAAAGAGTATACACAACTGCAAACCCACCAAGACATGGCCGTCCACCTAAACTGACAGGCTGGGCAAGGAGACCATTAATCCGAGAAGCAGCCAAGAGGCCCATGGTAACTCTGAAGGAATTGCAGAGATTCACAGCTCAGGTGGAAGAATCTGTTCACAGAACTATTAGTTGTGCACGCCACAAATCTGACCTTTACGGAAGAGTGGCAAGAAGAAAGCCATTGTTCAAAGAAAGCCAAAAGTCCCATTTGCAGTTTGTGAGAAGCCGTGTGGGGAACACAGCAAATATGCTGAAGAAGGTGCTCTGCTCAAATGAGACTAAAATGTAACATTTTGGTCTAAAAGCAAAATGCTATGTGTGGCGAAAAATGAACACTGCACATCACCCTGAACACACCATCCCCACCGTGAAACATGGTGGTAGCAACATCATGTTTTGGGGATGCTTTTCTTCAGCAAGGACAGGGAAGCTGGTCAGAGATGATGGGAAGATGGATGGAGCCAAATACAGGGCAATCTTAGAAGAAAACCTGTTAAGAGTCTGCAAAAGACTTGAGACTGGGGCGGAGGCTCACCTTTCAGCAGGACAACGGCCCTAAACATACAGTCAGAGCTACAATGGAATGGTTTAGATCAAAGCATATTCATGTGTTAGAATGGCCCAATCACAGTCCAGACCTAAATCCAATTGAGAATCTGTGACAAGACTTGAACGTTGCTGTTCACAGACGCTCTCCATCCAATCTGACAGAGCTTGAGTTATTTTGCAAAGAAGAACAGGCAGAAATGTCCCTCTCTAGGTATGCAAAGCTGATAGAGACATCCCCAAAAAGACTTGCAGCTGTAATTGCAGCCAAAGGTGGTTCTACAAAGTATTGACTTCAAGGGGGCTGAATACAAATGCATTCCACACTTTTCACATATTTAGATGTAAAAAATATTGGAAACCATTTATCATTTCCCTTCAACTTCACAATTATGCGCCACTTTGTGTTGTTCAATTACATAAAATCCCATTAACGTTTTTGGTTGTAACATGATAAAATGTGGAAAATTTCAAGGGGTATGAATACTTTTTCAAGGCACTGTAGATTTTTTTCTTTTTTAAAAGGACTTGCTGCAGCTGATGGATAAGAACGCACACAGGACTGCCCTTAACTCCCAGTCTAGCATTAGCACAGAAAGAAACAAATGGAACCCACTAAGAAAATTCAAGAAAACCGCAACAGCCAACAGTTTACTACAGCACATCCCAAGGTTACAGCAAAATGAACTTGTATGGTAAGTGGACCGAGAATTAAAAGTGATATTAAAAGGTTCAGTTTTTTAAAGAAAAAAAAAAGAGAAGGTCTCTTACCTGCTTTGTGCAGTGGTTTTGTACAAAGCAGCCCTGATCCCCCTCTTCTTGGGTTCCCTGCCAGCGCACCTGGCTCCTCCCCTTTGACAAGTGCCCCAAAAAGCAAGCCGTTTGCTATGGGGGCACTGGTGCATGCTTACTCCTGAGCCCTGCTCTAAGCATTCATAGGACGCCCCCAGCTCTCTCCTGATTGACTAACAGCAGTGGGAGCCAATGGCTACTGCTGCTAAGTCAATGAGGAGAGAGAGTTCCGGGACAGCCAAGTCTCCCATGCACATTGCTGAATCAAGATTGGGCTCAAGTGCGTATTTGGGGGGAGAACATCACACAGGGTTTTTTTTAGTAATGGTAAATGGTTGTTTTGGGGTTTTTTTTACACTGTCCCTTTAAAAACATTTTTTAATCACTGTTATTCTTATCACAAGGAATGCATGCATCCCCTGTGATAGAAGTAATTAGTGACAGGTCCTCTTTAATGGAGTGATATGGGGTCAATAGGATCCCACATCTCTCCTATGCAATGTAAAGCATTAACACAGGATTAGAGTGAGCGCACTATATGGGAAAAGCTGCTGGCATAAAGGATAAAACCTCCTAATCCTCAAAAAGTATAATAATAAAACAAGTATGCAATGCTCATTGTATAAAATGATAAAAATATGACTAAAAAGTAAATCGATAATAAGAACTTTCAAAAAACACAATAGTGCATGTAGAATGGAATAACAAGAAAAGTAGTGAACGGATGATGATTATGATGGCAAACCAGCTAAGTGAAAAGGACTCATGGTCATCAATTTTAGCACAATATACATGAGTACAAAATAAAAATTATAAAATCTAGCAGTCCAATGAAATGGTGAATGGATGACATCAAAGACCAATATGCTCAGGAATGCAGATATTCAGAGTGAAAACCAGATACAGTGCAGATGACTTCTTTGTGATGTAAATGAAGTGTGCTTGCATTTACCAGATGCACAAGGATTATGCGCATGTAGTGAATCTCAAATCACAATCTGGGACCTTGCAGTCATCAAGGATCTGGTCATCACAGGGGTGGGGCACCAATGGTTCACACACATCAGGCAGCTCTCCAAACCACGTAATGGACCAATATCATGTGAAGATGATCAAGCGGATGTTTCCTTGAGCGATACCGGCTATTTTGGCGATTCGCACCAGGAGATATTATTCCAACCTTAAGGTGGCTCAAAAAATGATAAAGCCACCAAAACAAAAAGTGTAAAATAGTGTAGTTTATTACAAATGAGTAAAAATGGATAAAATTGGCATAAAGTCCATCAATAAAATTCAATAAATGGATGTACATCAAAGCAGAGTGCAGTTTTAAAAATCAAGGAATCTTCCAAAGTAACATGCAGGAAAATCAATACCAAAAATGGCCACTGGGCCCACCAGATCCTTGATGACTGCGAGGTCCCAGATTGTGATTTGAGATTCACTACATGCGCATAATCCTTGCGCTTCTGGTGCAAGCACACTTTTACACATTTATATCACAAAGAAGTCATCCGCACTGTATCCGGTTTTCACCTTGAATATCTGCATTCCTGAGCATATTGGTCTTTGATGTCATCCATTCACCATTTCATTGGACTGCTAGATTTCAGCATTTTTATTTTGTACTCATGTATATTGTGCTAAAGTTGATGACCATGAGTCATTTTTACTTAGCTGGTTTGCCATCATAATCATCATCCATTCACCACTATTTTTCTTGTTGTTCCATTCTACATGCACTATTGTGTTTTTTGAAAGTTCTTATTGTTTAATCATATTTTTATCATTATTTTATACAATGAGCGCTGCATATTCGTTTTAATAATGTAAAGCATTAGATAAAAAAAATAAAAAAAAATAAAAAATAAATAAATAAAAATGGCTGGAACCAGAAGGGACATTGCTCCGGTCCTCCAAGAGCATAGAGATGATTGGAGGCCATCTTTCCTTCACCAGTCTCTATGCCCAGTGCAGGGATCATTCGATGCTTTCTCAGGTAAGGCTGAGAACTACCAAGCGGTGGTCGGTGGTGGCCCAGCAGGCGAGGTTTTACGGCACCTGTATCGGTGCTTTTTTTCATATCGGACGACGGCCAAAAGGGGGTGTTTTCGGTGCATCCCTATATATATATATCACTTTAAAGCTAGGCTGAGGAAAGCCCAGTCCAGACATCTCCCACTTACAGGCCATTTCAAGCAGCCAAGTAGCAAGGAGTCTTGGCTGCTGAAAAAAAATGAAGACTTAAGCAAAAAACAAAACAAAAAAACACACAACAACCAAACAACTGCATGAAAATGTTCAAACTTTTCCTAGCAGAAATGAAGAAAATACAGCCATCCTAAGATACTAGCAAAAAAAAATTGATGCATGCCGAGTAGATGAGGGCTTATCCAGGGCCAGTCTACAGATTGCTGGTGTCCAATCCAGCTTGGCTGCTCGGGGGTATAAGCCTAGTTTTGGAACTGCCTCACTGAATATTGCTGAATCACTGCCATGATAAATTGCTACCAGCAACACACATTGTCCTCCCCAGTGAATGCTTTGTGGTTTTAGGACCCTTTCACACTAGAACTGCATATGAATCACACATGAACGTTGTGCAGCTCCTGTACAATTCCTATGCAGTTCTGTGATTTCAGCCGCATTCATTTTCACACCAAAAGTAGTGCATGCACTACTTTTTGAATCGCACAGCAACCAGATTGCATGGCACTATTGTACCATGTGATCCGGTGCAGGCAAACACACTGCATTTGGGGTGTCATTAACTTTGCACCGACACTTGCAGCAGATCGCAAGGGCAGTGTGATTGGATGCAGCTTTTCTGCACTGCATTGTAGTGTGGACAGGCCCTTAGCCCTCCTCCGACTAGATCACATTTTGTATCTACTGATTTCAGCTTAAAGTAGAACTAAAGGCAAAACTCCCCCCCCCCCTCCCCATTTTGGATAAAGTGAGGGAGGATTATAACCCGTCAGATTTCTTTTTTCGTCATATGTGCCCCATTGGCGATTTCTCTTCACTTCCTGTCAAATAGCCAAACAGGAAGTGAGCGGAGATCCCTTAAGATTAAGGGCTCATGTACACTCCAGCTCCTAAACTGATGTTCAGGAGCTGTTGAGCGTTTTTTTCAGCAGCCCCTGAACTCTCCCTAATGTTTTCCTATGTGTTCAAAGCGGGTGAATCTCCTTAACAGGGGGAAATAAGGCAGCAATAAAAACCTGAAAGGTGTACTAATCCATCTGTACTCTATCCAGAACTATTAACAAAAAAAAAACTACTATTTAAAAAAGTTTTGCCTTTAAGTATTGTTCCGTCTCCAATCTAAACATTGATAGTGTGATCTCTGTAACTTACAGTTGTGATGAGATAGCGATAACTCCAACATCTGTTGGATACCACAGTCAGTGACTCAATCAGAATGATATCTTGCAGATCTTGTGAAGTTTACTCCATAAACAGAGAATCTTACAACAATGAACATTCGATAGGTCAAAAGATCATAATGTTTCTGCTTCTTGCCATGAGGCTTGCTGCAATGCCTTACTGGGAAAAGGGGTGGGATATCTATACAGCATTAACTAAACCAAAGGAAAGGGAGGAGCAGAAACAAAAATATAGAAACTCTTAAAGGCATATGACAGTCAATAGGACAGTCATGTGAAACATGACAGATATACTTTAAAGTCAATTTAGCAAATTTGCTTTGTAGCTAGAAAAGTGCATTTCTTTTGGCAATCAGCAAAGTCCGAAGGCATCTAACTGCGAGGAAATGTGGTCTACCTGCAGCTGATCTTCTTCCCATTACTGACTTACCTTGCTTTGTTCTGCACTGTGTGCCTGTGTAAAGGAGGTGGCCATCCTTGGAGAAGCAGGGATTTGCTTCCTTAAATCCAGAGCTTCCAGTATGGAGAAGCGTGAGGAGCAAAAATGGGGAGATCACCGGATATCCTGAGACTAGCAGTGGCTGAGATCTCACAATGAGGCTGTAGCCACAGGAGAGTCTGGGCCCCTCACATGGCAGGAAGTTCCATGATATGTTAGGAGCAATTACAGAGAAAAGATACATTTTCAGGGTACTTTAGACAATTAACACTTTACTTCCAAGACACAAATACAAGGTGCATGCAGATCTGCATCCACATGCCTAAAACTCTTCTTTTTTTCCCTACACACAAACTAGAGCAGTGTTTTATTGCTCATTAATAAACCTCTTTGGGTCTTCTATCTCATACCATGCATGTGCAAGATCACCCATAAACAATATGGAAACTGGTGAGGCTTGGGGACTCATACCAAGTGATCCCATGGCTATCAGATCACTTCTACAAGACAAAATGGGGTTGAATTAAAGCATACTCCTGTTTAAAGAGGGACTCCAGTATAAAAAAAAAAAAAAAAAAAAAAAAAAACACACACCACTTGCCTACAGGCACTTTTACCCCCTTCCTGCCCAGGCCAAATTTCAGCACCATCACACTTTGAACAATTGCAGTCATGCAACACTACTAGATTTTATCATTTTGTTTGAGACAACTAGAGCTTTCTTTTGGCGGTATTTAATCACCACTGGAGTTTTTATTTTTTGCTAACAAAAAAAGACCAAACATTTTGAAAAAAAAAATTCTTAGTTTCTGTTATAATATAAAGTTTTGCAAATAAGTGATTTTTTGCCTTCACTGATAAGCTGCACCGAAATTCAGCACAGATGGGCACTGATGGGGCTACACTGATCATCAGGGCACTGGTGATCAGTGTAGATGTCCCCCTGAGAAATGCCGCTTAACGGATCTCCTCTCCTCATGCGCTGTCAGCATGAGAGGACTTCCGATAACTGGCGTTTGCGATTTACACTGTCAGCTGTGATTGGACACAGCTGATCACATGGTAAAAGGCAGCTCTGATTGGCCCTTTATTCAACTATGTGATCAGCTGTGTCCGAAGGACACAGCTATCACAAATGGCGAGCTAGGGATGTGGTTATGGGAAGACATCCATGGACACCCTCCCAGAACTAGCCGACCATGCTATAGCCGGCTATAGTGCAGTCAGGAACTGGTTAAAAAGTCAGCAGCTACAAATACAGTAACTGCTGACTTTTCGTAAAGACACTCGCCCGTCCCGAAACCTTGTGCTGTTTTCTGCTGGACCAGACTTCAGATCCCTGGCACCACCATCTTGGCTGTGGGAGCCTGCTTTTTCAAACCCAGCTCCCCACTGCGCATGCACCAGATTGTGCAGGGCTGTCAGATAGGCCCTGCAGCATCCTAGGACATATGACGTGTTCCAGGAAGTGGCGGATGGGCAAGCCAAGCTTTTGTAATTCTCACCTAGGTGAGAACGGCAGAATTGGGAGCAGGTACTTTTTAGAAAAAGGAACCCTCCAGAAGAAAGACTCTAATCAAGAGCTTTTGAACTGCATTTCCCAGAGGGAGATTGTCAGGAGTGGAAAGAACTGCATTTTTTTCAGGCTGTACAGGACACAGCTTCCTCTTGCTATGAGGGAGCCCAGAGAGTGCACATCCCTCTCCAGTATGCACCACCACTGCTGCACAACTGCAACCTGAGCAGGATTCAGAGTTATAGTCCAGGTGTGCCAACAGTCACCTGGGCTAATCTGCTGCTAGAGATAGACTGGACTCTCTAGGAACTGATCATACAGCCATCTAGTAGTCTTACTGCTGCCTGCAGGTTTGACTGAGACTATTCCTTTGTGCACCAATAGTTCAACTGGGCCCCAATGCAAGC
The DNA here is from genome assembly GCF_062004578.1 of Staurois parvus. Lineage (NCBI taxonomy): Eukaryota > Metazoa > Chordata > Amphibia > Anura > Ranidae > Staurois > Staurois parvus. The sequence continues at coordinate 803,293 of NW_028317933.1, read as the reverse complement.
CGGATGAAGAGCTAGTACTAAAGACGGTCCCTTTACAGCTGGTACACAGAAACCTTCACCTATTTCTTATGGTAAGAGGTACCTCTCCGGGGACATTGCACCAATATTCTAGCCATTCTCCGAGCGTGCATTCTAGGCTAGTTATAGTATTATTCACATTGCAATTAATGCTCATATACACTGTTTATTGCTGACTTTGCGGATTCATGAATTAATCCCAATTTAGTGTTACAGAACACTATTCTAAGTTACCTTGTCATAGTGATTGTACTGTTTCGCAGACTGTGTCTGAACCGATCTTCTGTCTGTTCATTTATGCTCAAACCACCATTTCTTCTAACCCATACCAATGCAGTTATTTTACCACTAATTGGTCTTGTGTCTATTCCATGGTGCTAATTTACAGCCAAGTTAAAAAGATATCTATATTTATGTTCTTGTAAGTGCTTGCTGTAACTTTCATTCAAGCAGGTGTCTCAGAGGGTCTGAGGTTGTTCTTGAGTTGAAGCGCAGAACTGAGATCCCAAATTAGCAAGCGTCTCCTGCAGAGGTAGCACTATATTTATATAGCGTCGACGATTTATGCAGCACTTTACATATTGTACATTTACATTAGTCCCTGCCAGCAAGGAGACTACAAGGTCTAATTTATTTATTACACATACATACACTATAGTGTCAATAGTACTGGAACACCCTTCCAAATCATTGGATTCAGGTGTTCCAATCACCTCCATGGCCACAGGTGTATACAATCAAGCACCTAGGCATGCAGTCTGCTTCTACAAACATTTGTGAAAGAATGGGTCGCTCTCAGGAACTCAGTGAATTCAAGCGTGGTACCGTGATAGGTTGTGACCTGTGTAATAAGTCCATCTGTGACATTTCCTGGCTACTAAATATTCCACGGTCACCTGGTATAACAAAGTGGAAGCAACTGGAAACAGCAGCAACCCAGCCACCAAGTGGTAGGCCACGTAAAATGACAGAGAGAGGCCAGCACAGTGCACAGTATTTGCCAACTGTCTGCAGAGTCAATAGCTAAAAACCTCCAAACTTTGTGTAGCCTTCATATTAGCACAACAACAGTGTGTAGAGAGCTTCATGAAATGGGTTTTCATGGCCGAGCAGCTGCATCCAAGCCTTACATCACCAAGTGCAATGCAAAGCAATCTGTTGCAATACTTTTGGCAATATAATATGTATATATACACAAACATATACAGCATGCCTAGGTGCTTGATTTTGTACACTTGTGGCCATGGAGGGGATTGGAACATCTGAATCCAATGATTGCAGGAGTGTCCCAATACTTTTGATAGTGTGTATATATCTCTCTCTCTCTCTGTATATTTATCTCACAGAAGGGAGTACACCTCTCACATTTTTGTAAATATTTTATTATATCTTTTCATGTGACAACACTGAAGAAATTACACTTTGCTACAGTGTAAAGTAGTGAGTGTACAGCTTGTGTAAACAGTAGTGGTGCACCAAAATGAAAATTCGGGTGCCGAAACCAAAAACCGAAATGCACAGTTTTTAAAAATGAATATATTTTTTTTTTTGAAGAAAAAAAAAAAAATACACTGATTAAAAAAAACAATATATACCCCAATTGTTTTGTAAAATATGTAAGAGGATGTTACGGCAAGTAAATAGATACCAAACATGTCACGTTTTAAAATTGCGCACGCTCGTGGAATGGCGTGAAACTGCGGTACTTAAAAATCTCCATGGGTGATGCTTTAAAAATTTCTACAGATTAGCAGTGCAAAGTTACAGAGGAGGTCTAGTGCGAGAAGTATTGCTCTTGCTCTGATGTTCGTGGCGATAACTCACATGTGTGGTTTGAACACCATTTACATATGTGGGCATGACCTACGTATGTGTTCCCCACTTTATGCGAGCACGGGGGGGGGGGGGGTCACTTTAAAAAAAAATGTATTTAATTTTGTTTTTTTTTCTTTTTTCACTGTTCCTTTTAACCACTTGCCTACAGGGCACTTACACCCTCTTCCTGCCCAGGCCAATTTTCAGCGCTGTTGCACTTTGAATGATAATTGTGTGGTCATGCAATACTGTACCCATATGAAATTTTTATAATTTTTTTTGAGACAGATAGAGCTTTCTTTCGGTGATATTTAATCACCTCTGGGTTTTTTATTTTTTGCTAAACAAACCAAAAACTACTGAAATTTTTGAAAAAAAAAAGTTTTCCCTTAGTTTTTGTTATAAAATTTTGTAAGTAAGTGATTTTTCTCCTTCACTGATGTGCGCTAATGAGGCTGCAGTGATGGGCACTGATAGGTGGCACAGATGAGCCTTGACAGGCATCAATGATGGGCACTGACAGGTGACAATGAAAGGCAGCTCAGATGGGCACTGATGTGCACTGGCAGGCACTGATATGTGGTATTGATGTGGCACTGGCAGGTGGCATTGATGAGCAGACAGCTGGCAGAGTGGGAGGACATCATATGACGTTCTCTCAGAACAAGAGAAGCGCCTTGCGCCCGTCATTACCTTATATGGCGGGTGGGATGCGTTAAAAAAAAAAAATTGTAATCACTTTTATTCTTATCACAAGAAATGCATCCCTTGTGATAGGAATAATTAGTGACAGCTCCTCTTCATGGAGAGACATATTTTCAGTAAGACCCGACATCTCTCCTCTACAATGTAAAGCATTAGTTAATAAAAAAAAAAATAATGGCCAGGACAGACATCGCTCCGGTGCTCACAGGGCAGAGTTTTGTGGCGGCCATCTTTCCTTCTCTCATCTCTATGCCCAACGCCGGGATCAATTGTTTCACAGGTAAGACTGAACTACCTAGTGGCGGCCCACAGGTGGGCAATGACGGATGGGCGGCTTTGAGGGGCGGGGTTTTTCGGCAACTGTATCGGCGCTTTTTTTAATTTCAGCCGACAGGGGTGTTTTCGGCCGAAACGTTTCAGCCACTGGAATTTCGGTGTATCCCTAATAAACAGTGTGCATTTGCTGCCCCCTCAAAATAACAACACAGCCATTAATGTCTAAACCGCTGGCAACAAAAGTGAGTACATCCCTAAGTGTAAATGTCCATATTGGGCCCCATAAGCCATATTCCCTCCCGGTATCATGTGAATTGTTAGTGTTACAAGGTCTCAGGTGTGTTAAATTTGCTGTTATTGCTCACACTCTCTCATACTGGTCACTGGAAGTTCAACATGGCACCTCATGGCAAAGAACTCTGAGGATCTGAAAAAAAGAATTGTTGTTCTACATAAAGATGGCCTAGGCTATAAGAAGATTGCCAAGACCCTGAAACTGAGCTGCAGCACGATGGCCAAGACCATACAGCGGTTTAACAGGACAGGTTCCGCTCAGAACAGGCCTCGCCACGGTCGACCAAAGAAGATGAGTACACGTGCACAGCATCATATCCAAACATTGTCTTTGGGAAATAGATGTATGAGTGCTGCCAGCATTGCTGCAGAGATTGGGGGGGGGGCAGCCTGTCAGAGCTCAGACCATACGCCACACACTGCATCAAATTGTTCTGCATGGCTGTCGTCCCAGAAGGAAGCCTCTTCTAAAGATGATACACAAGAAAGCCTGCAAACAGTTTGCTGAAGACAAGCAGACTAAGGACATGGATTACTGGAACCATGTCCTGTGGTCTGATGAGACCAAGATAAACTGATTTGGTTCAGATGGTGTCAAGCGTGTGTGGTGGCAACCAGGTGAGGAGTACAAAGACAAGTGTGTCTTGCCTACAGTCAAGCATGGTGGTGGGAGTGTCATGGTCTGGGGCCGCATGAGTGCTGCCGGCACTGGGGAGCTACAGTTCATTGAGGGAACCATGAATACCAACATGTATTGTGACATACTGAAGCAGAGCATGATCCCCTCCCTTTGGAGACTGGGCCGCAGGGCAGTATTTCAACATAACGACCCCAAACACACCTCCAAGACAACCACTGCCTTGCTAAAGAAGCTGAGGGTAAAGGTGATGGATTGGCCAAGCATGTCTCCAGACCTAAACCCTATTGAACATCTGTGGGGCATCCTCAAACGGAAGGAGCATCATGGAGGAGTGGAAGTGGCAACCCGTGAAGCTCTGGTGAATTCCATGTCCAAGAGGGTTAAGGCAGTGCTGGAAGATAATGGTAGCCACACAAAATATTGACACTTTGGGCCCAATTTGGACATTTTCACTTAGGGGTGTACTCGCTTTTGTTGCCAGCGGTTTAGACATTAGAGATTAATGTTGAGTTATTTTGGGGAGACATCAAATTTACACTGTTATACAAGCTGTACACTCACTACTTTACATTGTAGCAAAGTGTCATTTATTGTGTTGTCACATGAAAAGGAAAGATTTACAAAAATGTGAGGGGTGTACTCACTACTGTAAGATAATATATATACACACACACAGTGGAGATAAAGTCTACACACCTCTTAAAATGTCAGATTTTTGTGATGTAAAAAAAAATTACAAATAATTTCAGAACTTTTTCCACCTTTAATGTAACCTATAAACTGTACAACTCAGTTGAACAACAAACTGAAATCTTTTAGGTGGAGGGAAGTAAAAATAAAATACTACTGATTGCATAAGTGTGCACACCCCTTAAACTAATACTTTGTTGAAGCACCTTTTGATTTTATTACAGCGCCCATTCTTTTTGGGTATGAGTCTATCAGCATGACACATCTTGACTTGACAATATTTGCCCGCTCTTCCTTGCTAAAATACCCCAAATCTGTCAGATTGCGAGGGCATCGCTTGTGCACAGCCCTCTTCAGATCACCCCACAGATTTTCGATCGGATTCAGGTCTGGGCTCTTGCTGGGCCATTCCAAAACTTTAAACTTCTTCTGGTGAAGTCATTCCTTTGTTGATTTGTACGTATACTTTGGGTCGTTGTCATGCTGAAAGATGAAGTTCAGCTTTCTAGTAGAAGCCTGAAGGTTTTGTGCCAATATTAACTAGTATTTGGAACTGTTCATAATTCCATCTACCATGACAAAGGCCCCAGTTCCAGCTGAAGAAAATTAGCCCCAAAAGCATGAAGCTGCCACCACCATGCTTCACTGTGGGTATGGTGTTCTTTTGGTGATGTGCAGTGTTGTTTTTGCACCAAACATATCTTTTGGAATTATGGCCAGAAAGTTCAATCTTGGTTTCATCAGACCAGAACACATTTTCCCACGTGCTTTTGGGAGATTTCAGATGTGTTTTTGCAAAATTAAGCAGGGCTAGGATGTTTTTCTTCAGATGAAAAGGCTTCAGTCTTGCCACTCTACCCCATAGCCTAGACATATGAATAATATGGGAGATTGTTGTCACATGGACCAGACAGCCAGTACTTTCCAGATATTCCTGCAGCTCCTTTAATGTTGCTGTAGGCCTCTAGGCAGCCTATCAGACCAGTTTTCTTCTCATCTTTTCATCCATTTTGGAGGGACGTCCAGTTCTTGGTAATGTCACTGTTACACCATATTTTTTCCACTTGATGACTGTATTCACTGTGTTCCATGGTATATCGAATGCCTTGGAAATTCTTTTGTACCCTTCTCCTGACTGTTATCTCTTAACAGGGAGATCCCTCTGATGCTTTGGAAGCTCTCTGCAGGCCATGGCTTTTGCTGTAGGATGCGACTAAGAAAATGTAAGGAAAGACCTACTAGAACAGCTGAACTTTATTTGGGGTTAATCAGAGGCACTTTAAATGATGGCAGGTGTGTACTGACTGCTATTTACCATGTTTTTGAATGTGATTACTTAATTCTGAACACAACTACAGTTAGGTCCATAGATAGATAGCGACAGGCCCAGTTTTAGTTTAGGTATTTACCAAAACATAGTCAAGCTATAGTTATATAATGGATTTGGCCTGAAAGTGCACACTCTCAGGTTTAATTTGAGGGTATGTACATCCAAACTGGAAGAAGGGTTTAAGAATTACAACTCTTAAGAGTAGCCACTCCCCCTTTTTTCAAGGGACCAAAAGTAATTGGACAATTGAATAGAATCATATATAAAATGTTCATTTTTAATATTTTGTTGAGAATCCTTTACCGGCAATGAATGCCTTAAGTCTGGAACACATGGACATTACCAAAGACAGGGTTTCCTCTTTTCTCTTGCTTTACCATGCTCTTACTGCAGCTGTCTTCAGTTCATTGTTTATGGGTCTTTATGCCTTTAGTCAGCAAGTGAAATGCATGCTCAATTGGGTTGAGATCAGTTGAGTAACTTGGCCATTGGAGAATATTTCACTTTTTTTTTCCCCTTCAAAAGCTCCTGGGTTGCTTTTGCAGTGTGTTTTGGATCATTGTCCATCTGTACTGTGAAGTGCCATCCAATCAACTTTGCAGCATTTGGCTGAATCTGGGCTGACAGTATCTCTCTAAACACCGCAGAATTCATCTGGTTGCTTCTGTCACATCAATAAACACCAATGAGCCAGTGCCACTGGAAGCCATGCAATCACACTGCCTCCACCATTTTTTACAGATGACGACGTGTGCTCTGGATCATGAGCAGTTTCAAGCCTTCTTCACACTTTTTTCTTCCTGTCATTCTGGTACAGATTAATCTTTGTTTCATTCATCCAAAGAATGCTTTTCCAGAACTGGTCTGGCTTTTTTTTTTAAGTTTTTTTGGCAAAGTCTAATCTGGCTTTTCTATGCTTCAGGCTTATGAATGGTTTGCACCTTGTGATGAACCTTCTGTATTTACTCTCGTGATGTATACTCTTGATTGTAAACTTTGACAATGATACACCCACCTCCTGGAGACTGTCCTTCACAAACTGTCTGGATGTTGTGACTGGGATTTTCTTTACCATAGTGAGAATCCTGCGATCATCCACCTCTGTTGTCTTCCGTGGACGTCCATGCCTTTTTATGTTGCTGAGCTCACCAGTGCATTCTTCTTTCCTCAGAGGGCACCAAACTGTTGATTTAGCAGCTCCTAATGTTACTGCCATCTCTGTGATGTATTGGTTTAATTTTAGAAGCCTTACAATGGTCTGTTTCACTTGCATGGACAGCTACATACCCTCAAGGGTCAGTCTGCCAGTGCTCAGACCATACGCCACACACTACATCAAACTGGTCTGCATGGCTATCATCCCAGAAGGAAGCCTCTTCTAACGATGATGCACAAGAAAGCCCGCAAACAGTTTGCAGAAGACAAGTAGACTAAGGACATGGATTGCTGGAACCATGTCCTGTGGTCTGATAAGACCAAGAAAAAAACGTATCTGGTTCAGATGGTGTCAAGTGTGTGTAGCAGCAACCAGGTGAGGAGTACAAAGACAAGTGTATCTTGCCTACAGTGAAGCATGGTGGTGGGAGTGTCATGGTCTGGGGCTGCATGAGTGCTGCCGGCACTGGGGAGCTACAGTTCATTGAGGGAACTTTTGTTGGCAGCAGTTTAGACATTAATGGCGGTGTGTTGAGTTATTTTTAGGGGACATCAAATTTACATGTTATACAAGCTGTACACACATTACTTTACATTGTAGCAAAGTGTCATTTCTTCAGTGCTGTCACATGGAGATATAATAAAATATTCACAAAAATTTGAGGCCTGTCTTTGGATGTTGGAAGAAACCCACATAAGCACAAGAACATGCATGCAGGCAGTGTCCTGGTTAGGATTCAAACCAAGGATCCCAATGCTACAAAACAGGAGTGCCAACGACTAAGCTGCCAAACTGTGGCACCAAAGTGAGCCTTTTGCTGCTCTGTAATCTGAAATGAAGTCATTAGCCACAAAGACTACATACAGTACTTACCTCTCTTAGCCAAACACAGCTCTAATCAGTAGAAGTCCTTCTCCATAGTCCACTAAGAAAGACACTTCCAGAAGTGTTGCTCTCCCAAGTGCTCCCTCTACAGTACCCTGTAATGACGTGCAGGTCAGAGAAGAACCAGTGAGCACTCTGGGGGATAGAACATTGCTAAAGACTGAATGACTGAAGCCATGTTTGGTGGAGTGAACAGCAGCTGAGGTAGAATATTCACATTATGCTTTATACATAACATATTAAAGTGGTAGTAAACTAACTTACCTACAGGTAAACTTATACTAAAGCTCGCCTGAAGGTAAAATGAATATCTCCTAAACATGCACCGAGCCGGCGCATGCGCTCTGAAGAAAATGGCATACCCGTGACCTTCTGTGACTGTGCCGTGGTCCACGACGCCTGCACACATGCGCAGGAGTGCAGTCATCGTGGCCTGGCTAGTCAGATAGAGCTCGTGAACCCGGAAAGAAGACCAAGTGAAGATGGAAGCCTCTGCAGCAGTGACAGTGCCCTGCAGGAGGGCTTTGTTTTAAGGCAAGTCCTATATAATGTGCTAACATGCAATGTATACTAGCACATTATAACATAACTTTGAAGGCGATTTTTTTTTTCCCCTGCGGTCTACTTTTGCTTTAACGGCAGGCTTTAGAATGGTGGTAGGAGCCCATATTGCTGCAGTTGGAACCAGAATGCAATATCAATGTATTAAGGCCATTGCATTCTCAAGACAAATAGGAGTATACTTTTGCAAGGCAAAATGGCAGTGTCTCTGCAAAGGGCATCCCACACCTCTGCCCCATACTCCTTACCTGCGTCCCCTCGCAACCCCTTTGTCCTCTGCAGCTGGCAATGAAATCAGGTGTGTTGCTGACCTAGGGGAGCGGTGATGTGGTCTAGTGCCTGGCTAGACACCTGGGCGCTGTCAAAATGGGAGCAGATGACATGTTTCTCCATACCTGAAGGTGCCAGGTATTCTGATTCCAGGAGAGCAAGAAAGAGCAAGCTAGGCAAGTATGAGAGGATTAGGGGATGCCCTTTGCAGAGACACTTCCACTTTGCTCTACATGGGCAAGGGAACAATTAATCTTTTAAAGGGAAGCTTTCCTCTGTAAAGAAGTTAATTAATGGCTCATTCACTAAAGAGGAATCCGCAGTGCAGAGGTATTTGACAGGAGCTGTGGAGGCAATATATCACCTACTCATTGCCCGTTTCAACCCTGAAAATGCACACACCCCGCAATGCAGCCCCGTTCACTTGAATGGGATGCATTCAGCAGTGCTAATGCGCAACACAAATGCGACCTGCCATTTAATTTTTCCATGGTATGTTTACAGCCCTGAGCAGCGGCATGCCCTAGTTTACATGGGTTGTTGGGTTGGGGGGATGAATAGCATCAATTCATGTACCCCAAGGTGCCTGCAATGTCTTCAGTGCACTGGGACTTCTTATAACCAGCGGCCTATAATATGCAAATCTTGACAAAAGTCTACGGCAGGGCTGGGCCGCCTCTCCCATAACTTCCTATTAGACATCAAGGCCCACTATCATCTTGGACTGACCTGGGCAAATTGCGGGCCCAGGGCCACGTCCAGCGCTTTGGCTGTCCCCATCTGGCTCTTGATAGGCGCATAAAAGGCATGCTGACGGTTGAGGTATCAGTTTCATACCTGAGGAAGCCAACAGGTGTCCTTTGTGAAGAGTTGCAAGAGATTTCCTGATGTTCTCCAGCCACTCTGCTACCTGGCCAAACTTTTCCTGTGTTAGTGCCTGCACACTGAAAACTCCAGGTTGGGATCTGCAGAAATCCCCACTGTACCAATGTCAGGTTCTCTCCTTCCAGTCACCGTGGAGGTGATGTGTTGTCTCCTAAACACCTAAAAGCCACCTAATAGCGTTGCACTACCACACTGCAAGCATTGCACACAGCTATGGAACGGCCCTACTGACCTCAATGGATTAGTCTAACAAGCAGTGCTGCTTGTCACGCTGCAGCCCAAGTTAAAATGCCACGGCATGTAAACAGTCCTGTCTGGCTGTTATTTTACAGTTTAGGTGGGTGGCCGGAGAGTAGTAAGATTGGGGATCATTCCCCCCCCCCCCAACTGTTTTAACCCCCCTACCAACTGCCCATCCAAAAGAGACCTATTTTTTGAGCATTTGTACCATTACTAGCACTAGGTGTTTATTTTCTGTACGTTTTTTTATACCTATGGACCTTCCCAGGTTCAAAATTCATAATTGGGAGAAGTTCAGTCCTCCACAACAGTTCTAGTTTCTTATGTGGCCCCTTGGGAAAATGAATTGCCCACTCCTGATCTTGGAAATCCAACAGGGAATTGCATGTTGTGCACAGATTGTGAGAAAATCCAAGGATCACATGTTCTTCCCATACCCTGAAGTACCATGTATTTCTCAAGGCTCTGAAAGCTGATCAGGAGTACAGGGCTGTATTGTCTGCCTACAATGAGGTTTACTCACTAAAGCTGGAGAGTGCAAAATTAGGTGCACTTCTGCATAGAAGCCAATCAGCTTCCAGGTTTTATTGCCAAAGCTTAAAGTGGTTCTACAGTTCAAAAGGTTTTTTTTTTACCTTCATGCATTCTATGCATGAAATAGGAAAGAAAAAAAACACCCACACAACTTCCAGGTGTAGCAGCCCCCCCCCCCCTAGCACTTACCTGCGACCCCTCTTGATCCAGTAGTGTCCACGAGAGCCTCGGTTCTCCCGGGACTCATGCTCCTGAGGAAGCAGCAGGAGCCATTGGATCCCACTGATGTAAATTACAACTGGTGAGCCAATCAGAAGAGGTATGGGGCAGGGGCTGAGCCACAGCTCTGCATGTGAATGGACACACAGTGCCACAGCTCGGGAGCACACCTGATCAGGTGCCCCCATAGCAAGAGATTTGCTATGGGGGTACCCGACAGGACGGAGGGGCCAGGAGCGCCAGCAGGGGACCTGAGAGGAGAATCAGGGCTGCTCTGTGCAAAACTATGGCACAGAGCAGGCAAGTATAGACATGTTTGTTATTGTCAACAAATGGAAAAAAAAAAAAAAAAACACCAAACCACACACACGACTATCAATTTAACTACTTGCCCACTTTTACCCCCTTCCTGCCCAGGCCGATTTTCAGCTTGCAGCACTTTGAATGAAATTGCTCGGTAATGCAACACTGTACCAATATGAAATTTTTTATTTTTTCACACAAATAGAGCTTTCTTTTGGTGGTTTTCCACAAAGTGCAAGCCTCTCCTCTCCCCTGGTTGCAGCTCCCCCCACGCACTGTCTCCCAGGCTCTGCTTGCCCATCTGCGGACCCGGGACTGGCTCACTGCTGGTGGCTAGAGGGGAGGGAGGGAGAGAGAACGGACACATCTATTCCGCTCCCCTTCTTGTCCTGACCCGGAAGTGACATTAATGTCACTTCCAGGTCCCCATTGAGAGATTCTGGGTACTTGAGACTAGGAAAGAATGTAATGCAGTGCTATGTGTATTGCATTACATTCAGGGGAGCAGAGGGGACACATCCAGGGTCTTTTAAACCTTGGATGTCTCAGAGAACCAGTCACCAAAAAAAAAAAAAAAAAAAAAAAAATCACATAGGGAACATTGTCCCCTATGTGATGGGGAAAAAAAAAAAAAAAACCCCAAACAACATCACTGGTACACAAGACAGCAAAATAAACAACCTAGCAGGGACCCTACAAAATAATAAACAAAAAGCTTTTACATGTTAAGACACACTAAAAAGTGGTTTTTAATATTTAGATCTACAGCTTTCAAAGGAAAAAAAAACCCCACCCGCACAAACCCCTATGGATCCTGCCACAAATGTCCTTATTCAGGCACTTCCTATTAGAGTTAGTGCACATATATTCAAATGTGATGTGGTTTGAACTGAATCCACTCTGCATGACATGTGAAATAATGCTTACGACGGTGCCTGTTCACATTTTTCTGGTGCACTGGGAGAGCAGATTCAGTGCGGTTTCTGAGCAGTGTGGTCCGGTTCAGGAGCGGATTACAGGGTATTGACTTCTATGGCAACCATTTGTAAACTGCACATGTGTGAACAGGATAACCTAATCCTGTCCTGAACCTGACGTGAATCACTGAACAACTACTGTGTCAATAAGCTGTGAAACCTGAGCTTCAATCCGCACCCCACGTGTGAATCCACTCTAACAACTGCCATCTCTGCTTGTATATTATCACTGACACATGCACACCTGCAAGCATCCATTACACATTATGCAGGCATGGTCCAGAGTTGTCACCAGTGCTAGAGGAATGCTAGAATTGCTACAAGTAAAAACAGAATGCTTGTGAGAAACAGCAGAACCAAAATGGTAAAAAAAAAAAAAAAAAAGTGTTGTGGATAGAGATATACCAACTGTAATTGAATTCCAGGTATGACTGGATATTTTATAAAATAGTTACACTGTCCAAGTTTGGACCAACTGTAACCATGTACAGTGCCTTGGGAGGAAAAAAAAAAAAAAAAAAAAAAAAAAAACGCGTTTATATTCCTTGAAATTTTCCACATTTTGTCACCTTAGATTGTACACCCCTTGAGGGTTAGGGACTGATGTGAATGTACAATATATATGTAAAGTTCTGCGTAAATTGATGGTGCTATACAAGTACCTGAAATAAATAAATGTTACAACCAAAATGTATTATTGGGATTTTATGTGATAGACCAACCAAGTGGCACATAAGTGAAGTGGAAGGAAAAGAAATGCTTTTCAAAATTAAATATTTGAAAAGTGTGGCGTGCATTTGTATTCAGCCCCCTTTACTCTGATACCCCTAACTAAAATCTAGTGGAACCAATTGCCTTCAGAAGTCACCTAATTAGTACATAGAGTCCATCTGTGTGTAATTTAATCTCAGTGTAAATACAGCTGTTCTGTGAAGCCCTCAGGGGTTTGTTAGAGAACATTAGTGAACACACAGCATCATGAAGGCCAAGGAACACAAACAAGTGAGGGATAAAAAGTTGTGGAGAAATTTAAAGCAGGGTTAGGTTATAACAAAATATCCCAAGGTTTGAGAACCTCATGGAGCACTGTTCAATCCATCATCTGGAGAGAAAAAAAAAAAAGAAGTGGGGGGGGGGGGGTTAGTATGGCACAACTGCCAACCTACCTAGACATGGTTTGGGTTCTCAAACCCAGGGCTGGCCTTCCTCTTCTGTGAGCTGCTACCACTCCCTCTCACTACAGTAACCCATCATCCTACCTGACAATCCTGACTAGCAACTCCACCTCAATCCCATTGGCTACCTGCTCAGAGCAGAGGACCCCTTTTCCAGGTTGTCGGTTCTGCCTAGTGTTGCAACTTGCTCCTCCAGGTCTCTAAACATGAGCTTTCAGAAGGGCAGCCCGCTCACATCTGTCATTCATATAGCCTGAGCTACAAAGCATAATCATGTGTTAAAATGGCCAAAAATGTGCAGACCTAAATCCAAATTGAGAATCTGTGGCAAGACTTGGGAAAAAAAAAAAATTACTAGATGTGCAAAGCTGGTAGAGACACAATCAAAAAGACTTGCAGCAAAAGGTGGTTCTACAAAAAACAGTGACTCCTGGGGGCCGAATACAAATGCTGCCACACTTCAGATATTGATTTGTAAAAAAAAAAATGTTGAAAATCATTTATCATTTTCCTTCCACTCCACAATTATGTGTCGGTCTATCACATGAATTCCCAATACAATACATTTACGTTTCTGGTTGTAACATGACAAAATGTGGAAAGTTTCAAGGGGTACGAATAGGTTTTCAAGGCACTGTATATGCCATACCTGGCCAATGTCCTTGAAAGCGGAACATCACTGAAGTAGACATCACCAGTCCAGTGATCTCAAATTGCTTCCAGGTCTCACGCTGAGCGGATGCCCTGCTGCATTGTGCGAACACGAGGTCACTTGCTTGGTCTGAACAACAGATAATTATTTGCATTTTCTGAATTAATGCAAATCATTGAGTGGACAAGGTGGGGTGGAGATGTTACTCTCCACCTCATCCACTCAGAGAATGCCTTGCAAGCTGCACTAATGTAAACTACAATATGTAGCAAAAATCCATACCAGGAATTACTGTTTAAAGGCTTAGGCTGGCCATACATTATACAATTTTCTTGAGATTTTTGGTTTAGATTTACCAAAAACCATATAATAATAGGAAGTCAAACCTAACACTTTCAATTGTATCCAATTAGGCAGGCTCTTGTACTACATAGTTGAAGGTAAATCTAAAGGAAATTGGGTAGAATTTGGACAGAAAATAGTGTATGGCCAGCCTAAGTTCACCTTTTCACTAAAAGACATTATGCTGTCTAAGGGCCCCCCAGTGTGTTAAACACTGTGCAGCTTATCAAAGAATGTCCTTCGTTTTAATGCATTATCAGTAGGCAATGACCAGCATCCTGAAATTGACACAAAACTTCCAATGAAGTGATCAGCTGCTTCCTGCCCAAGTTCCAGGACGCCACTTCCAGCATCACAAGAGGGAGCGTGATTCTGTGTTCAAAACCTACGCGTTCAGAGCAATCTTCTTACCCTATAGCAGCTGAGAGCAAGTGAGTGCATTGCACATGCGTGGGTTTAAAACGCAGAAGTGCGCTCGCTCCTGTAAGATCCAGGAAACTTAGGCCACGTGGCTGATCACTTTGGCTGGAGTTTGCGTGGCAGGCTTTGGGGATGCCAGTCATGGTTTACTACTAGGGCATCAAAGAAGAATCGCAGGTATAGATATTTTATATATAGTTAATTGGCCCAGCTTAGACCAATGCAGGGTGGATAAAAATCAATGATTTAAAAAAAAAAAAAAAAAAAGAAAAAGATTTTTTTGATTTTAAATCGGATTTTTTTTAATAAAATGCTTTTTGGAGGAAAATATATTACCATTCAAAGGTTATTCCATCATGAAATAAAGATTAGTTTTTTAATTATGTAGAATAAGGCTGTATATGTTTAATGTTTTTGGTAAATAAATTCCATGAATCCATTCACAATGTCATGCTCTTCCAGAGGTTTCTGTAAGATTATTGGGCAGTTTCTCTGCCTACAAGATATTATCACAGATGTTTGGTTTACTTTTGCAGTTCTCAAAACTGAATTTGACTCAGCGGAGATCACATGCCTCTTCTTCACAGCAAAAATGTTATAACATGAACAGAGTTAAGAAAAAGACCTTCATCCTAACTTCTACAAACCTATGAATACAGAATCAACCCCTTCACTGCTAAGTTTCAAGAAGTTCAGTGAATAGAATAGAAACAATATTTTTCTGATTGTTTGGAGTGGAATAGATCTGCACAAGAAGAAAGTGAAACTAAGTGTGAGGAGGAAGGGGCTGACAGTCTAAGTTTCTTAAAATATATACCGTATTTTTCGCCGTATAAGACGCACTTTTTCTTCCCCAAAACTGGGGGGGAAATGTCAGTGCGTCTTATAAGGCGAATATGGAGCTCAGCTCTGCAGCGGGACCTTACCTGTTCCTCTATCCAGCGGCGTGCTGTCTTCCCGGCTTCTGTAGTGTGGGCACTGGGCATGACAGCCGGGTGCCAAGTGCGCATGCGCAAGAAGCGGTGCGCTTTGTGAATGGTAAGGTGGCACCTGGGACACATGACAGATCCCAGAAGCCGCCGGACCAATCACAAAGCGCAAGTGCTTCTCGCTCATGCGCACCCGGCTGTCATGCCGAGCGCCATTACAGAAGCCGGGAAGACAGCGCGCGGCTGTATCGAGGAACAGGTAAGATCGGGTACCTGTCAAATTCAGGTACCCGCTCCCCACCTCAGTAGTCATCTGTAATGTCCGCAGTCTCTGGTCATCCCTGTGCTGTCCGCAGTCTCTGGTCATCTCCTGTACTGTGTCTGCAGTCCATTAGTTCAGAATTTTTTTTTTCCTGTTTTCTGCCTCTAAAACCTAGGTGCGTCTTATACGGCGAAAAATACGGTATATTTTGTTTAGCCAAATTAGTTAACAAACATGGATGTTTAAGCAAATCACATATGCTGGAATGTTATTGTTTCAGATGAATAAATCTATTTAAATTGGTATTATTAAGGTAATGATTATTTTTCTCCTTCCTAAGTACAACAGAAAAGTTGTCCAAATATGAATGATTAACCTATTAAACTGGGGATAAAAAAAACTAATATGAAAAGTTGTTATTCTAAAAATCTTCATCTACTTGCATATTAAAGTTATACCAGCAAGAATTAGTCTTTATGTAGAAAACTAGGATTTACATCAAGCCTGACAAGTGATTTAAATCAGTTTGATTTAAATCAAATCCACCCTGGACCAATGTAACTATGCATTCAGCATACCTGGTCGATGCCCCAGGAAGGTGGAAGTCACTGAAGTGGACACCGCTACGCCTGTCATCTCCACTTGCTTCCAAGGACAACACTGAGCAGCTGCGCTCCTGCTTACTCAACTCAGGAGGTCGGCAGCATGACACGGGCACTGTTCAGAAAATGCAAAGCATTCTCTGAATGGCATTATGTTGAGGGGCTCCTGAGTTCACAATGCAGAAGGACATCGGCTCAGAACGGAACCCAAAAGCAAGTGCAGATCACTAGAGTCTTGCCTACTTCAGTGATGTTCAAAACATCCACACCTGGAATTCTTCTTCTTTAAAACAAAAGGACACCAGATAAAAACCATGCAACATTTTAACATACTGAGGTCCCTAGACAACAGTGTATTTTAGTAAGAAGGTCAGCTTAGCCTTTTAGGAGATCCTGTTATTTCACTAAGGAATCCAAATGACAGATCTCTGCAATGGATGAGGTAATTAATCATTTCTCGGCAGCCCGTGTCTATCATATCTTCAGCATTCAACATATCTGGGAGCAATGGATCCTTGTACCTTCCAAACACATGCTGTGGTTCCATCCTCTGACCCCTACATCACTGTGAGGTCTGTGGTGACGCAGGGGTTGGGGATGGAATTACAGCGCTAGGTAGGGGGGGGCACAAACCCCTCCAATACTCCCAGAAGTGTGGAATGCTGAGGAGTCTGATGAAGGTAAGAATGAAAAGGTGAAACAAATGAGGAGCCAAAGAAGAACAAACAAGGTGCCAAAGAAAAGGCTTCTATTTTTTGGGGCCCAACAGGATCTTTTCAGAAAAAGTAAACGTCTAACAGTTACGGCCCATTTACACTAGGAATCGCATTTGAGTCGCAAAGAAACACTGCAGTGCAATTTCAGGCCATTCGTTTTGGGGAAAAAAAAAAAAAAAAAAGCTGAACCTGCACCACACCAAAAAGTAGTGCATGCCCTACTCTTGGAAGCACTGCAACCACGTTACATAGTAACTTTGTAGCATGCAATCCAGGGCAGGCAAATGCACTGTTTGGGGTGTTACATTTGTATCAACATGTGAAACCAGCACAGCACACTGCTTCCCCACACTGTTCTAGTGTAAAGGAGTCCCTGAAGAATTCCAGCTATGGACATTTTATACATAGTTACAGGACTTAAAAAAGCCGCTCGCCAATTGCGAGGGGAAATCCTTGTGTAGCGAGCAGTGGGGTCCCGAGGCAGGTGCGGGGGGTGTGGTCTGCTGACTCAGCTCTCGCGTTTCTCACGCGGCCACTCCCAGTACGATATGAATGGACAATGGCCCTTCCTCATTGAGCTCACCCTGCACTACTGTCAGAGGGGAGGGGAAGGTGCAGCTCACTGTCACCTCCAGGACAGCCCACACTAGCAGTGAAGCCTTTAACAGGCTGGGAGTAGAGGAGCCCGCACTTCTTCCGGGAGTGCCAGGACCCACCCCCTCCATCTACTTACCTGCTGCTAATCCAGAGCACTCATCACCACACACAGCGACATGTCTGAGCTCCGGAGGAGAGGCCCTGGGGAGCCCGAGCATGACAACAGCAGTGACAGGGCGAGTGTCAGGGCATGGGATTGGGGGCAGGTCACCTGTCTGCATGGAGTGTCCTGGGCCTGAGTGTAGGTGAGGGGGGCCCTGCCTTCATCTCTGTGGGTTAACTCTTGGCTTCTGTGGTCTGGCCTCAAAGCATACATTGATTTCCACACTGGATTTCAGTCATTCCCACTCTGCTCCTATTATTCTGAAGTTTGTAAACTGACTTTGCAAAAAGATCTCCACACATTTAGGGTAGGTTCACACTATTTAATTGCTCTGAAAAGTGATCCATGGTGGATTGCTTTTCAGAGTGTGGCTAAGCTGTTCCTGTCAGAGGTTCAAGTGATTTTAAAGGCAATTTTATTTTGAAGAAAAAAAAATAAACATGTCTATACTTACCTGCTGTGTGCATTGGTTTTGCACAGAGCAGCCCTGATCCTCCTCTTTTTGGGTCCCCCGCCTGCGCTCCTGGCCCCTCCCTCCTGCTGAGTGCCCCCAGAGCAAGCAGCTTGTTATGGGGCACCCGAGTCACTGCTCTGCGTATCAATTCACATGCAGAGCCACAGCTCGTCCCCGCCCCTCTTTCTCCTTATTGGCTGAAATTGCACCCTATTGCTATTAAGCTATTGCTGTTTTGATTAAATTGACATAAAACTATGTTATAATCGCAGTTTTTTTATATTTTGGACTCTTTATTCTAAAGAAAAATGTAATTTCATAAGCTTTAAAGGGAGTGTGGCTGGAGGATGGGCCGGGGGTGGAGGCAGACCTGGGCAAGGTTGGGTGGGGCAACTGGTGGAGAGTAAGGTTTGTGCCTGGCTAGTAGGTCTAGACTCGAAATTTTAAGCCCTGCACAGGTACATTGATCCAGTTTGGATAAATCTAAACTATGTATATACCATACCTGGCTGATGCCCCTGGAAACTGGAAATCACCAAGTGTGCTCCACTACTCCAGCAATCTCCACTTGCTTCCATGTTCCACACAAAGCGCCTGCCCTGCTATATTCTGAACACAGGGAGTTGGCCGCTCGGCCTTTTCATAATTCCGAGAAGTCTTTGAAATTCCTGAATGAAAAGCGTTCTCTGCCTGGCCAAGGTGGAGCCATGGGGCGACCACTCAGTGCAGGACCTGGGAAGTGGAGATCACTGGGGAGTAGTGGGGCCCATTTCCAGCTTTCAGGGGCATCATCCAAGTATGGTATGTACATAGTTACATTGGTCCAAGTTGGACCAATTTAACTATACAAAAATAACCATACCTGGAATTACACTTTCAGAATTTAAATCTACTTCAAGAGTGCAATTGTAAACGGCACATTTGATTCAGCCATTACATCCATAGGCATATGCAATGATAACTTTACCGGTGGTCGCCCAAGGGTTGGTTTCTGTCCGGCACATCCTGCGCTAGGCCCTTGCGGTGTAGTAAATAGCATCAGCTCGGCCTCACTGAGGCCAGGGTTCGAAGGTCCATCTACAGGAACATCTGGAGTGGATATGATGACAATCTGCTGTTCAGCCACATGAATAGTGCCGGCTTCCCAAACGGTTCCTAGCTCACCTTCCAAGCAGCCATAGGACACCCCAAAGTCCTGGGACATGATCAGAGGGGTTATTCCCTCAGCCTTGCAGTTCATCCAGCTGCCATGCCCTCAACACTATAAAATCAGTTGAGACTACATTGGAATCCCAAATAGGAGCTTGCTGGGCAAAGCAAGATTCCAGGCTGAATATACACTCCAGGCAACTGGTGGCCAATTGTAAAAAGGAGAAAAAAGTTGAGAAACACTTGGGGAGGCAATAAAGAAAAAACAGCTTTGAAATCCTTTAAAAACACTGGGACTCAAACTTAGGCCAATAAACGAGCTCAGGTATGCATTAAAAAGTCAGTAAGTCAACCTCAGAGAGCAGAAAAGGGGCGGTGCCCTCGTTAAAAGTTCACTCGTTAGTCCAGTGGAGACAAGGGTGTGCAAAAAAATTTGCACAGGGCTGTAAAACTGTCAGCACAACAAGCAATAAAAAAAAACAAAAAGGAAAAAAAAAAAAAGGAAGAAGGATCGGCCAGTCCTACATCTGCACGGTGGTGATGGAATACTTCCAAAGTGAAAGGGATCTTTAACTGTTAGTCTTGGTATGAATGCAAGGCAAAGGATGTCAAACCAATGCAATGGTGCAGCAGATGTCCAAAATGCAGTGCAGGATCAATCAACAGTGATGTGATGGTGCAGCATACATCCAAAAACAATGCAGCAGTGCAGCGTATGTCTACAAATAGTGCATCAATTCAAAACTGCACAACAGTGCTTCATATTTCCAGAAATGGTGCGGTCACTCCAAAAGCTTGCAGCATAGATCGGAAACAATGCAAAGGTGCAGCATTCATCCAAAAGAAAAGAAAAAAAAAAAAAAAAAAAAATCAGGATAGCGTCAAATTAAAATACTGCAGTGGTGCAACATAAATCCAAAACAATGCACTGGTACAGCACCAACTCAAAAGGGATGCAGAATCAATCCAAAGAAATGCATTGGAGCAGCAGCAATTCAAAACAATGTATCTGTGCAGGGTCCTTCCAAAAATGTGTGCAGCTCCAATTTAAAGCAATGCACGGATACAGGGATCAATCCACAAAATGGGATGCAGCATCAATCCGAAGCAATGTAATATTGGAGCTTCAATCCTAAACAATGCAATATTGGAGCTTTAAAACAGTTCAACATCCTCCCAAAACAATGGTGCAGCATCAATCCAAAAACATGCGATGATCCAGTCCCAATCTAAAGCAATGCAGTGGTGCAGGGGGGGTCAATCCAAAAAAGGGATGCAGCATCAATCCAAAGCAATGCACTGGTGCAGCGGCAGTCCAAAACAATGCAGCTGTGCAGCGTCCATCCGAAAACTGTGCAGCGTCAATCCAAATTAATGCCTGGTGCAGGGTCCATCGAAAAAGGGATGCAGAGATCGAAAACGCAATATTGCAGCTTCTTTCCACAAATAGTGCCGCATCAATTCAAAAACATCCAATGGTCCAGTCCCAATCCAAAGCAATGCACTGATGCAGCATTTACTCCAAAAAAGGGATGAAGCATCAATCCGAAGCAATGCACTGGTGCAGCCGCAGTCCAAAACAATGCAACACCCATCCAAAAAACGATGCAGCGTCAATCCAATAAGGGATGCAGCAATAATCCGAAGCAGAGCATTGGTGTTCCACCCATCCAAAAAATGATGCAGAGGCAATCAAAAACAATGCAATGAAGCAACAATTCAAAAGGGTGCAGCATAAATCTGAAACAATGCAAAGGGCAGGCACTCATCCGAAATGCAAAGTCAGTCCAAAACAAGGCAATGTAGATCTAAACAATGCATAGATCAAAAAAATGGCATCAAAACAAAAATCTGCATTTGAATCATTCCAAATTGCAATGGAATTCTAAAAGGTGAATCAATCCCGGTTCTAATGCAATGTGCAGCACACATCTAATACTGATGAAGTATGCATTAAAAAATGCAAATTTACAAAAAAAAAAAAAAAGTAAAAAAGTTGTAACTTTTTGTTGAAAAAAAAAAGACCTTGCAATAATGGGAATATGATGCTTGCAAAAGATTAAAATGTCTTTTTGAAATAAAGTTCAAAATGATTGGAAAAAAAACCCCAAAACCCTCCTTCAGTGCTGCAGATCCGCAGTAGAGGATGGCATGAAAACCTCAGGGCTGTCCTGCTGGCCAATAAACATGCATACCAGGTCCTGAGAGTCCAATTGAAGGTCAGTCTTCTGTCTGGGTGATGTGAGCTCTCGAAGTGCTAAAAGTCAAAGTCAGCCTGCAGAGAGGGGGCTGCACTGACGGCAGGCTAAAATGGACACAAGCAGGATTTGTTGTGAAAAGTTGCAGCAACTTTAGTCCAGATTCCATGAGGCTCTCCGGATTAAAAAAAAGAATCAATGAGGGAATCCCTTTCCTCGGCGGGATGACGGTAGAGCCCCCCGGTGCCCGAGCTCCTGTCCCGGGATCGCTATTGTTTTCCCCTCTCCAGCTGATCCCCGGATCCCCCAGCGCTCGCCCATTTACGCGCCAATTCCTTTTTTGCCGCGAAACCTGGGGCTCGCGTCACCGGCGACTCGCCATTGGCTGGCGGCGATGCGGGAGGCGCACTATTGGCTGAGAAAGCGTTCGAATGGGGAGGGCGGGAAAGGAGAGCTTTGAGTGGCGCCGGGCTGAGCCAATGGGAGAGCAGAAAATAGCAAAACAAGGACAGGGATTGGAAAAAATGCGTGGGCGGTGGGTGGAGACTGTTTCCTGACAGGAAACAAACTGTGTGGAGGAGCGTGCAGACAGGGAAGGATTGAATGGGGAGTGACATATGTGTGTGCCATGGTGGTGGGTCAGGTCAGGTTGGCAGCTGTGCAGACACAGGATGGGGAATGGTAATGACAATGGCTGCTACCACAAAGTCATAGGACTCAGTGAAATGCAAATCATTCTGCTATACAGAGCTGCCTTTACACACATATACAATACTGTGCCAATAAAGTGTTCATAGAAACCCCAACTCCGCACTGTGAATGTATTACAAAGTTTCCTGTTGCAGCCTGACAACGCTCAGTCATTGCCTCAATTAGCAGTGTTGTGGTCAGTCTACAACAGGAAGTTCTGGGATTTGGCGGGATCTCCAGGTAGGCCATGTATGTACCTCTTGAAGCCTGACTGAAAAACTTCAGGGACGTTGCTAGGATGGGACAAGCTAAGGCCCTTTAAAGCGTTATTAACCACTTGATATGGTAAAACCTTTCTTACACCTAACTCACCAAAACCAAGTGAGTAATCTAAGTACTTCCTAACCACCTAATAAAATATTACTAAAAATAAATAGATAAAAAATAAATAAAAATCGTCCAAAATCCAATATGTCCAGTAAGAAGGATTCCAATTCCTATTTCAATCCTCGTGATACTTCGAAAAAAAAAATACTTATATAGTGTATTACCTCCTAAATAACAAATTTCAGGATAAGTGCAATTAATGAATACGTGCACAAAAATCAAGACCAATACAACTGATTTCTTGTGAATCATGCCAGAAAACCAAAACTAAAAAATAAATAAAATATAAATATATCCAAAAATTATAAAACAACAATCATCAACTAAAGTAAAATGTGAAGCAAATCAGATGTTAAAGTGAACACTTCAATTCATATAGCGAGCACTCCGTGACTACTTCTATTCCCTCAAGGCTCTGTCCTCGGGCTCCTTCTCTTCTCCATCTACACCTCCTCCCTTGGCCAACTCATACACTCTCACGGCTTCAACTACCACCTATATGCCGACGACACACAAATCTATCTCTCAGCCCCCCACCTCACCCCCTCAGTCTCTGCCCGAATCACACACCTACTGAGCGACATATCTGACTGGATGTCGCTCCACTTCCTTAAACTGAACCTCTCCAAAACCGAGTTTCTTGTCTTCCCCCCCAGCCCGGACTCCACCCCCCATTGACTTCTCCATCATGTCCAACAACGCCACCATCAAACCCGCCCCGCAGGCCAGAGTACATGGTGTCATTCTGGACTCCAACCTATCCTTCCAGCCCCAAGTCCAATCTTTAACAAACTCGTGCAGACTCCACCTCCGCAACATCGCCAAAATCCGCACGTTCCTAACCCCAGAAACCACTAAACAGCTCATCCACTCCCTCATCATATCACGACTCGACTACTGCAACTCCCTCCTCACTGGCCTGCCTCGCCGCTGGCTATCCCCGCTTCAGTCCATCCTGAATACGGCTGCCAGACTCATTCACCTTTCCAACCGCTCCATCTCCGCCACCCCCCTCTGCCAATCCCTCCACTGGCTTGCGATTGCGCAACGGATCAAATTCAAAATCCTAACACTGACGTACAAAGCTGTCCACCACACTGCCCCGAACTACATCACTGACCTAATATCCAAGTACCACCCAAAACGCACACTTCGCTCCTCACAAGACCTCCTTCTCTCTAGTTCCCTGGTCTCCTCCTCCCATGCCCGCCTCCAGGACATCTCCAGTGGGTCACCCATCCTCTGGAACTCCCTGCCCCAACCCAACAGATTATCACCTACTCTCCTCTCCTTTAGGCGCACCCTGAAAACCCATCTCTTCAGGGAAGCCTACCCCACCCCCTGCTAACCTGCTGACCTCCTCCACTCTTCCTACCACTCCATCCCCCACAGCTATCTCCTCCTGTGCCACCATCCCCTCCCTCCTAGATTGTAAGCTCGAAAGATCAGGGCCCTCGATCCCCTCATGTTTTACATTGTATTGGTATTGTTCTGTCACATGTTCTGTCCCCCTTTGTAATGTACAGCGCTGAGCGAACTACTGGCGCTTTATAAATACTGTATAATAATAATATAGCGAGCACTCCGTGGCTACTTCAATTCATACAGCAAGCACTCCGTGACTACTTCAGTTCATATAACGAGCACTCCGTGACTACTTCAATTCATATAGGGAGCCCTCCGTGACTACTTCAATTCATATAGCGAGCACTCCGTTGCTACTTCAGTTCGTATAGCGAGCACTCCGTGACTACTTCAATTCATATAGCAAGCACTCCGTGACTACTTCAGTTCGTATAGCGAGCACTCCGTGACTACTTCAATTCATATAGCGAGCACTCCGTGACTACTTCAGTTTGTATAGCGTCACTCCGTGACTACTTCAATTCGTATAGCGAGCCCTCCGTGACTACTTCAATTCATATAGCGAGCACTCCGTGGCTACTTCAGTTCGTATAGCGAGCACTCCGTGACTACTTCAATTCATATAGCGAGCACTCCGTGACTACTTCAGTTCGTATAGCGAGCACTCCGTGACTACTTCAGTTCATATAGCGAGCACTCCGTGACTACTTCAGTTCGTATAGCGAGCCCTCCGTGACTACTTCAGTTCATATAGCGAGCACTCCGTGACTACTTCAATTCATATAGCGAGCACTCCGTGGCTACTTCAGTTCATATAGCGAGCACTCCATGGCCACTTCAGTTCGTATAGCGAGCACTCCGTGACTACTTCAGTTCATATAGCGAGCCCTCCGTGACCACTTCAGTTCGTATAGCGAGCACTCCGTGACTACTTCAGTTCATATAGCGAGCACTCCATGGCCACTTCAGTTCGTATAGCGAGCACTCCGTGACTACTTCAGTTCATATAGCGAGCCCTCCGTGACCACTTCAGTTCGTATAGCGAGCACTCCGTGACTACTTCAGTTCATATAGCAAGCACTCCGTGACCACTTCAGTTCATATAGCGAGCACTCCGTGACCACTTCAGTTCATATAGCGAGCACTCCGTGACTACTTCTATTCATATAGCGAACACTCCGTGACTACTTCAATTCATATAGCGAATTGCAGTGCAGGGTCGGGTGGCCGTTTATAAATGGCCTCCCCGCACCCTGCTTGTGCGCGCTCCCCGGGAGCGAGCAGCACCGCGATCCGGTGCCCGCTGTGTCCTCCGGACACAGTGAAACACCAATCGTCGGATGGGACCTCTGTACGAGGTCCCGATCACATGCAAAGTAGTAAGCAAGATGTCACTTGTGACATCATTGCTTACTACGTGTGAAATCTGTGAATGATCACAGAGGTCACATGGTACAAGGCTATTCACAACAGCCTTGTACCATGTGACAAGCTGTGACCAATCACAGCTCACTCAGTAGTTAACAATGGCTGCAAGAATGCAGAGAGAAAGAGAAATGATTGCTTTTATATCAAATGTAAAAAAAAGTTTAAAAATGATAATTTTTGGTTATAAACTAATTTGGCTTATTTTTTGTTTTTATTAAAAAGATAACGGAATAAATTGTGGCCAAGATTTATGATGAAATATTATTGATTTGCAAAATTTTATAAGAAAAACACCTTTTTTCAAACTTTTTGGACATTTTCATTTACATAGCAAAAAAAATTAAAATCCCAGCGGTGAATAAACACCACCAAAACAAAGTTTTATCTGTCTCAAAAAAATGGTAAAAGATTCCTATGGGTACAGTGTTGCATGACCGCGCAATTGTCATTCAAAGTGTGATAGCGCTGAAAGCTGAAAATTGCCCTGGCCAGGAAGGGGGTGAAAGTGTCCGGACTTGAAGTGGTTAAAGGCTCAGGAACCCTTTGCAGGTGTTATGGCTTAATTAGCTGATTAGAGTGGGGCACTTTGAGCCGAGAATATTGCACCTTTTCCCAATATTCTCATTTTCTGAGATTGTGGATTTGGGGTTTTCATGAGCTGTAAGCCATAATCATCACAATGATGACAAATCACGGCTTGAACTATCTTGTTTTGCATGTAATGAGTCTATCTCATATATTAGTTTCACCTTTTAAGTTTCATTACTGAAATAAATGAACTTTTGCACAATATTCTAAGTTTTTGAGTTTCACCTGTAATTTCTGTCATGTTTACACCTCTGACTGCTTCCTCTGCAGCTCAAGGGGGAGCAGTAAATCCGCAGTACATCTGCAAGTTTTTACTGCCTCCGTCAGTGCGAACAAGCCCTTATGGTGTAGTTGAGGACATACATGCCCTCTTAGTCAGCACAGTCCACTGAATTCCTGTTTTTGCCAAAGTCCTGAGGAATTTTGTAGTTTGCAATAAGTTATACATTTCTGTTTTTAAATGTAGTGGGCAGCACAGTGGCTAAATGGTTAGCACCTCCGCCTGGCAGTACTAGGGTCGTTGGTTCGAATCCCAGCCACGGCACCTCCTGCCTGGAGTTTGCATGTTCTCCCTGTGCCTGTGTGGGTTTCCTCCGGGTACTCTGGTTTCATCCCACACTCCAAAGACATGCTGGTAGGTTAATTGGATCCTGTCTAAATTGGCCCTAGTATGTGTATGTATGAATGTGAGTTAAGGACCTTAGATTGTACACCCCTTGAGGGTTAGGGACTGATGTGAATGTACAATATATATGTAAAGTGCTGCATAAATTGACAGCACTATATAAGTACCTGAAATTAATAAATGTAGTATATAAGTAGTGCAGGAAGGTCTCAGCAACAGGTGGCACAGGATAGATCACTTACTAGCTTGGCCTACGTCAGGCTGAGCAATGTGAACAGCAGATAAGAGAGGAATGACACATCACAGTTTACATAACCCATCCATACACTGTTTATTGTCTATATAGAACAAGGCCATGGAATGCAGGGTTCTCTGACCTGAAAGTGAAGGCGCAAACCACATGCAGCGGTTTTAGTTGTACATAGGTTTACAGAGGAGATATTGCGGCTCATATTGGCAGCATAAAAGGAAACATATGAAAATGTCTAAAAATTTTGAAAAAAGGTGTTTTTCTTATAAAATTTTGCAGATAAATAATATTTCATCATAAATCTTGGCCACAATTTATTCCATTATCTTTTTAATAAAAACAAAAAATAAGCCAAATTAGTTGATAACCAAAAATTATAATTTTTAAACATTTTTTTACATTTTTATATTATTTATTTTATTTATTTATTTTTTTTACATACTGTCACCCTAGCAATACAGTGTCACCATGGTGACACTGTACTACTTTTGGGGGGTGATGAAGATTTTTTTTTTTTTGTTACACTGATTGTTTTTGCTGACCTCCTTCTCCAATACTAGCTGCCTGGCTGTTATGCAAATGCTTTGGCTTTACCCCTTTCCAGCCGCCCTGGCATCCCTTTAAAAAGTTCTGAAGCCCAGGGGGCAGGAATGATCAGTTGATCATGTGACCACTGTGATTGGCTGTCACAGTGCAAGTGTACAATCCAAACGCACACGTTCCCGCGATAAAAATGGCTGTGTGTATAAGTGGGCGCTGCAGCGACCATCGGTTGGAACCAGACAGAATCAGCAAGGGAGAATGTCACCAGCACACCGAGGATCACCAATGTGGGTCCAAACGTTTTAATAAGCAATCACATAGTTATAGCAAGGCATTGTTTCGGAGTCTCACAGGACCCCTTCATCAGGCGTGTGGCATGCCCAACCTGTCAAGCTTTAAATTTGCACATACGGACAAAATGACAGTGAACTTTAGTACTCTATATTTTCCATATGAGAAGAACATCACCAGCACACCGGGGATCTCCAGTTATGGGTCCAAAGCTTTAATAAGCAATCATATAGTTACAGCAAGTGCAACGTTTCGGAGTCTCACAGGACAACACATGCCTGATGAAGGGGTCCTGCAAGACTCAGAAACATTGTCTTGCTGTAACTGTGTGATTGTTTATTAACCTCCCTAGCGGTCTGATTATGTCCATATTTCTGTGCTGAAAGCGGTACTTTTTTGCATGGAAATATGTTGTTTTTTTATTGTAGGCTGTAATTTTTAGGAATAACTCACTGAAATCTGTCCGAACAAGAGTCTAGTAAACATCCCGGATATGATAAAACTTGAAACATGAAATCATAAATTATAATTTAATAAATAATCATTAAAAAATAATAATATAATAATAAATTTAATTCAATAATATAATCAAACCAAAAACACTGAGATTTGAAATATAGCGCCAAGTTCGCACATCACTGAGCAAAGTCGCAGAATCGTTTTCAGTGTCTGATGATGAATTTCTCCACGAATCATTATCACTCAATTCTGCAAGTGGTTCTGATTTACTATCGCTGTTCTCTAGCCGGTCTACAACCGATTTTGACCTAAAGGGACACTTTTTGGACGCCATGGACTTTTCTAAGTTTCCAGGCAGAAAGAACGGTAAAAATGCAGGCAGGGCACCGGACAAAGCACTCGGGACAAAATGTATGTGAAATGCGTTGAAACAGTAATGTTTTACTATATAATATTCGTTTATTAGATAATGACGTTTTTTTTAAATTTTTAAATTTTCCGCCGGTTCCGGCCCCCGTACGTCCCGACGCTCACAGGGACCGGAACACGGAAGCCAGATGCCGGCATCAGCTGGAGGAGATGGCCGGGGACGCTGCAGGGGACGCATCGCGGGAGTGCAGGACAAGGTAAGCGCTGCAGGGAATCCCTGAGCAACGCTGCAGGGTAATCCCAAGAGTAGCTCGGGGTTACCGCTTTTGGTACTGAAACTTTACCCCGAGCTACACTCAGGAATACTGCTAGGGAGGTTAAAACTTTTGGACCCATATTGGTGATCCTCAGTGTGCTAGTAACATTCTCCCTTGCTGGCTGTCACAGCGGTCACATGATTGGGAACTGGTCCAATCAGCTACCAACTATTAGCAGGGATCAAGAGCTTTCCGAGCTCGGTCTCTGTGAGCGCACTCTTAGCACAGAAATATCAGCCGACCAGCGACACATATGCATGACGTGGCCGATCACCGCTGGTAATTGCTGGCTGTGCACAGAGCCATGAATAGCTGCAGCTGCCAGCAACTTATCATAGCGAACAGGGCCAGTGACCGTACCTAGGATCTCTGGTCACATGATCAGAAGCCGGTCTTACTGGCTACCAATCCTTAGTCCAGTCCAAGAGCTGTCTCAGCCTTCGTGCTGGGAACGCGCAGTGAGCCCGATCTCAGCACATAAAAGGTCGGCAGTCCAGTGGTATATGGGCATTAAGCCCGGGTTTACATACGTGCGGCTCCATATATCGCTTTTGATTCGCACAGGAACCGCACCGCATTCCTGCACAAATCACATGCGATTTATGTGTGGTGCAATTGGAGCCATACATTTTGTATGGCTCTATTCGCACCACACCAAAAATGTGGAGGACCCTTTTTTGGGTCTGCAGTAGAATCGGATCGCATAGGTATTCACACCTATGCGATCCGATTCTTCACATCGCACCGCGTTTTGTGGACCGCTTTTGGGGTGTTGTTAACATAACACACACACCCGCAGCGGTTTGCATGAACGGGGAGCGATTCTGATGCGGTGCAGAATTCGCACTGAAACATCAGTGTGAACCAGGGCTAAAACTCACCCTTTTGCTACCCCACGTGGCGGTTGTCAAGAGTTGTGACCTAATAAGATTTTTATTGGTCACTCTATTTAAGGGTGCCTTCACACTTATGCGGTGCAGTTTTCGCGCACTGCAGGTGCAGTACAGTGTACTCGTGGGTTTGGTGCCGATTAGCTACACTTTGCTATAGACTTCCATTATAATCTGCATTTTTTGCGCTTACTGAAACCAAAAGTTCTGCATGCAGGATTTTTTAGGTGTGTTTTTAGAAAACACACTAAAACCACAGGACACAGGAAGTCTATGGCAAAGTGTGTCCAATCCACACAAAAATGGCGGGGGGGGGGGGTGTTTGATGGGGTACACTGCACTGTACAGGAGGAGCAGTAAAGTGGTACCAGATCAGCGTGGCTCTTGTTCTGCATGCAATCCATATACTTTCTGCTGAATAGGCTGGCATTTCCTAACAATGATCTACATCATTACCATGAATTTTGCCCTATAACCATTTGTAAACTGCAAGAAAAAAAAAAACAAAAAAAACACCCAAACACTTTTTTGCAATGTTTAAATTTATTAAAAATTATTTATTTAATGCTGCATACAGTATTTACAATTTCCACTCATTAAAAAAGATAATATAATTCATGAGTTTTTTTTCTTACTATAAAGAGATCATAAAAATAATGTGAAATATTAAAAAGAAAAATTACAACACGCGGCAACATGTTTTAAAGGGTCTTTCAGTGCGGTCCAGTGATAGTACTTACTGCTCAAGGAACAGATATGGAATATTGAGTCATTTGTAGATGGAAGGCTGCATTTGCATGGATGTTTAGCTACGCTGCAAATCCCAGCGGCACCAATCTTGTTCTTCTTACGGCTGGGACTGACATCTGTGTGCAGATAGCCTCAGCCACCAAGCCCGTACGGTGCAACGAATGGCTGTGCACACATGCATGAATAGCTGCGGCCACTGACAGCCTGTCATTGCACTGAATGGGCTCGGCGGCCGCAGTTATTCATGCATGTTCGCACAACCAGCGATTACTTGTGGCGATCTTGGCTGGACGCATTTTGTGCGCACAAAGACTTGGCGGCTGCAGCTATCCATACTCAGCTGTCCGTCCCAGCAGTAGGAATGAGTAGATTCTTGCTGCTGGGATTCTCAGTGTGGAAAAATACCCGTGCGAATGGAGCCTAATACTCTGTAATGGAGCTGTAGTGGACAAAAAATGGAAAATGTTTTAGATTAGTATCCATTTAGATTAATCATTATTATCCATAAATGCATTTTGGACAAAATAAAGCCTAAGTGCAAAAGCCTAGGAATAGTGACCCTTAAAGCTGAACTCCAGTGAAACTAAAAGTCCTCCTTTGCAGTAGGACTGAATATTAGGTAAAACCCCATTCACATTTTCACAGTGCGATTCTCACACGATTTTACATGTTGCAAAGGGCCCGCCCATTCACTTCGCACTTTTATCACCCAAAAAGAAGCTCCTGCTCCTCTTGCAGCCGAAAAGCTTCAAGCGATTTTCTGAGGTGTGGTTTGCTACAATTGTCAAGCAACAATTGCAGCAGAATTGCATTGCGTTTGGGGTGCCATTAAAGCCCAACTCCAGGCTCCTCCCAAGAAATTAAAAATCAGCACCTACAAATCCTGTAGTTGCTGACTTTTACTATAAGGACACTTACCTCTCCAGGTATCAAGCGATGTCCTCACCCGACTCTTCAATCAGTTTCAGGTGCAGGCACTGGCATTTTAAAGCCTTGCAGCTTCACAGCCAGTTTCATACTGCAAAGTGCCCAGAAGGATACGGGGAAATAGGGGCGGACTGACCATTTGGAAACTCGGGCACTGCCCGAGGGCCCGGGGTCAGTAGGGGGCCCCATGAGATGCCCCTGGTACCTTTTTCATAAGCTTTTTTGAGTTTGAGCAAGGACACAGGGGCCCCATGATCCCCTATTGCCCGGGGGCCCCATGAGTTGTCAGTCCGCCCCTGCGGGGAAAGGAGGGGAAGGCTAAACTTCCGGCTGAGATCGCTGTGGCGCAGCTGAACAGAAGTGGGAGAGGGTGTCAAAACCAGGTACCCGCTCCCCCTTTCCCCCCAAAAAAAACCAATTGTGGCAGTAGAGCAGGCATGTCCAAAGTCCGACCCGCGGGCCATTTACAGCCCGGGGGTCGGTTTAATACGGCCCTCCAACAGCCCTCCCTGCTCTGTGTAATGTGGCCCTCCCACGGCCCTCCCTTCTATGGCAGACAGTCTTCTGCTTGAGAGCAGAGGGCAGTGCGCATGCCTGACTGCGGCACGTTCTCCCTGGTCTGTGTAAATGCGGCTGTCGCACGGCCCTCCCTTCTGTGGCAGACAGTCTTCTGCTTGAGAGCAGTGCACATGCGTGACTGCGCCGCGCTGGGAGCGACAGAGGGCGGTGACGTCAGGGCCGGGCTTCCAGCGTGAAGTGTGTTTCTCTTCCCCTCCCGGCTGCCGAGCAGAGACTTCAGCTCCAGCTACCTTTTTCACCCTTCACATTAGTGCAGGTAAGTTTTTTTAAAATTTATTTTCAATACATTGTGAAAACTCAGATGTCAGTTGATCTTAATGTTACAAAATGAAAAGTATGTTGTTTACAATTAACTTGGCATAAAATAATTTATTTGCATTTAATTGTAATGGTTCAAAGAATGTTCGGAAAAATGTTCGGCCCTCCACCATGTTCACTTCATCCAATCTGGCCCTCTCTGAAAAAAAAGTTTGGACACCCCTGCAGTAGAGGAAGGGGGGATACAAACAAACCGAACTTCCCCTTTTGGGTGAAGATCCGCTTTAAGGATAATGCCACCCAAATGCGCATCGTGTGTTGTGCAGCGAATTGGAATCATGGCAATTCTGCCCGCAACCCCAAATCGCAAGATGTGAACAGGGCCTCAGGAAAAGTGCTCTTACTGTCCCCTAGACAGAGCATTAAACCCTTGCAGTGCAGGCACGGTCCCACTGCATGCGAGGACTTTTCATTCTCCAGGAGTTGAGCTATACAGCTTGTCTAAACTCACAACAAAAAAAACTGCAATATATTGCTGCTTACCAGTCTTTAGATTTGGTGCCTTCATTTGTTTTTTCTCCAGGCTTTACTCTTTTTTACTCTTTTTTTTTTTTTTCTTAAACCTAGTAATCCTGCCTTTCACTCCCCCACTATATCTCTGGTTGTCACACAGGCTGGATTCCAAACATCTACCTTTTTATCTCCATTACATGGCAGTTGATGGGATTAGTAGTTTACAAAATAAAAATAATTTTTTGCAGCTCACAGGAAGTGACAAGGACACTGCCTGTCTGGCAGGTATTTTCTGTATCTGCTAAAAAGGTTCTTGGTCTGAAAAAAAAAGATAAAGCTAATGCAGCCACCACATCTATGTACTGGGAAGCTCCAATGTATTACATTTTTATATCTATGTTTGGATAGGCTTTAAAAAGACACCAGTTTACTAAGCCAGCTTACTAGGCTGAGAGTAAAACTGGAAGGGTATTGGTTTAGTGTATTAGCTCTCGCCTGTCACAGTATACAGATGAGGAAAAACTGAAAAATTGATTAAAAGGAGACCTTCACTGAGAAAAACGTGAAGAATGCCATTGCTGAAGCCGTATCTGAAAATGTTAGTTGCCAAGTTTCATTACTTTCTGCTTTGCTGGCCTGGACCAAACAGGCACCGTGTTAAACTGCCGTGAAGTCAGAACATCTGATCCACATACTCGTTCTCAGCAATTGTTGAAACCACTGGATCAACATGACACTGCCAGACAACTAGCATTTTTAGAAGGGGGAATAAGCAGTGGCAGCACTGGTTTCTCTTAAAAAGGCAGGATTTACAAATATGAATTCATCATTCTTCATTACCATGAACATTAAATTAATTATCCACAGGGACGTGAAGTGCATCCCCATTTCACATCAATCTATACACAATTCATTTTCATACACTTACACGCCTTATAATGGCAGAGTATTGCTGTATACCTCTCTTCAAATAAATGGCTATGAGGGCAAGGATCTGATTGACTGTATGCTTAGCATAGAGGGTTTAATATTTCATCAAGGTATGACAAATATTATACTGCCCTTCACATTCAAAGCAGAAATTTAATCTTAGATTTTACCTTCTCTGGCTCCTCCTTTTCCCTCTCATCAACAAACCATTATACATTTTTAGTAAAAACTTTCCATTACATACTTATTGTTTTAGATCCGGTGACATCATTGTGTCTCTGTGCCTCTCTATGCAATGCAGGCAGATCATGGCTGATGGCAGAGGCCAGAAGGGTACTGTACATAGCTTTCTAAACTGCCTCAATGTCCCTCTCAAGAGATGAAAGCAGTGGGCTTAGAATGAGTTATGCAAATACTTTGATGGGTGGAGTGCAGGTGTGGGTATTCCTAGGCAGACCGTGTTTGCATGCAAACCAACCTAGGTGGTACCCACATATGATGCTGAGCCTCTATGGCTGAAATAACTGAAATCCAATGAATGAAAAGGGGTGGGCAAGGGACAGTTATGCTGGGGAGGGAAGCGCCATGACGTCCTCTAGCCTGGAAATGTGGAGGGATCTATGTAAATTGCTCTCTCATTTATAATGCACACTTAGAAAAGTTCAAAGATCAAAGGAAGCAATTTCAGTACTGGAGAGGAGCCTGTACAACTGTGCAACACTGAATGGAAGGCTGAAGTTCAGCTTTAAAGCAGAAATCTAGGCAAGCAGCAAACCTTTTTTGTTACCTTTGGATCAGGGGCAGACTGTTCATTTGGGAACTCGGGCACTGCCTGAGGGTCCGGGGTCAGTAGGGGGCCCCATGAGATGGATGCCCCTGGTACCTTTCATAGGCTTTTTTGGGTGTGGTTTGAGTGTGGGTGAGGACACAGGGGCACCATGATCCTCTATTGCCTGGGGGCCCCATGAGTTGTCAGTCCGCCCCTGCTTTGGATAGAGTAGGGAAGGTTCAAGACCACATTCAGTTTTTTCTTCTGTTTGCATCCCATCAGAGAGATTTCTCTTCACTACCTGCCCCAGAGACTCAATAGGAAAGCCCTCTAAGACTTCATTTAGACTCGTGGTTGAGCCATATTTTTTCCGCCTGCCCCCCCCCCCCTTAAGCCGAAATAGACTGTCGGACGGGGGTGTTTACATGCTTTGCTTCATGCCCATGGTAAAGTTTACCCAACATGTAGTGACACATTCTGCTCCTGCCAGGAGCCTCTGAAGCGCGATCCGAAAACAGGCGGGGCTTCACAGGAAAGGGACACACCTCTAAAACTACATTAAATCCCAGTTCACACTACTGCGGTGCGGGAAACTGCATGTGATTTAGATAGGAATCGCTCCGCATTCCAGTTCAAGTCACATGCGATTCTTTGCAGTGCAATTTGAGCCCTTTATGTATTGCGTAAATCACACCGCAAATCACACTGCACCCGCACTAAAGGTCTAGAAGCCCTTTTTTTTTTTCCAGCACTGGTATCGGATTGTATGGGTGTTCACACCCATGAAATCTGATTTAGGCAATTGCATTAAGTTTTTCGAACCGTTTTTGGGGTGTCATTAACTTAGCATAGACACCTGCAGCGGAATGCTATTGTGATACGGTGCAGTAAACGCACAGGAATTGCTGCGAATCCTGCACCACATCAGTGTGTCCATTCACACCAGGGGCAATTGGACTGCTTTGAGTGGCTATTCCAATGCAGTCCCACCACAAGACAAAGCACAATTTCTTGTCTCCGGTGTGACTGGTTCACTCTACTGTGTTGGGGTGGTGTGTGGGCGGCATGCATGAAAAAATTTTGCATAAGCATATGATGTCATACATCCCAGGAATCTCCAGGAGGGGTTTTCTCAGCTAAGCACACCCTCATCCCTGTGTGCCTGAGCTAAGGGCAGATCAATTCCAGGAAGTAAATGCTACATTAACCTGCCCTTACTCAAGATGGCCAGAAATGCTAGGGGGGTGTTTTTAAAAGCGATTTCTCAACAAAATAAAGCATGGAGACATGGATGGATGAGTTGGCTTTGAATAATAAAGAGGAATTAAATAGCTATTTTGTTTGTGGTGCTCAGATGTTCTGCTTTAATAAATGCATTAGCTACTCTTATATAATGTCTGCCTAGAGTTCAGCTTTAAACCTGTACCAAGAATAAAATGTATATGTTTGCCACCAGGGCAGTCAGAAAACCAGATCTGCATACTCCTTTAGGATTGGTTCTTTACCCCAGGTTCACACTTAAACGTTTTCCGCAGAGTTTTGCAGAAACGCAGTACAGTCCATGTAACATGATTTCCTATGGGACATGTTCATGCATGTTTTCACACTGTGCATTTTTTTGTAAAGGGTCAGGGACTTTGAGTGCAAAAAGTTGCGTTTGTGGTTCTATAGGACTTCAATGGAATCACTGTAGAAAAGCATGTAGTGCGTTTTAAATCTGCCTAGCAACAAGGAAAAAAAAAAAGAAAAAACAAAAAACGTGTTAAAAACACAGGTGCAAAAATACAAAACGCAATGCAGAAACGGCTCAAACACAACCTGCATAGGTGTGAACCTAGCCTTATAAAGGATTGAAGCCAGGGGATGAGCATGAATGCAGGTCTGAAGGTATGCAGCTGAATACCTACAGATCATAGGCACAGAATTAGGTGTAATCAACAGCACTACATTCACCTTGACCCAATATAGAGAATGGGTGTGAGTGGTTAGGGGATCACTGAGAATGGGTGCGAGTGGTTTAGGGAATCACTGAGAATGGGTGCGAGTGGTTTAGGGGATCACTGAGAATGGGTGCGAGTGGTTAGGGGATCACTGAGAATGGGTGCGAGTGGTTAGGGGATCACTGAGAATGGGTGCGAGTGGTTAGGGGATCACTGAGAATGGGTGCGAGTGGTTTAGGGGATCACTGAGAATGGGTGCGAGTGGTTTAGGGGATCACTGAGAATGGGTGCGAGTGGTTTAGGGGATCACTGAGAATGGGTGCGAGTGGTGAGGGGATCACTGAGAATGGGTGCGAGTGGTGAGGGGATCACTGAGAATGGGTGCGAGTGGTGAGGGGATCACTGAGAATGGGTGCGAGTGGTGAGGGGATCACTGAGAATGGGTGCGAGTGGTTAGGGGGATCACTGAGAATGGGTGCGAGTGGTTAGGGGGATCACTGAGAATGGGTGCGAGTGGTTAGGGGGATCACTGAGAATGGGTGCGAGTGGTTAGCGGATCACTGAGAATGGGTGCGAGTGGTTAGGGGATCACTGAGAATGGGTGCGAGTGGTGAGGGGATCACTGAGAATGGGTGCGAGTGATTAGGGGATCACTGAGAATGGGTGCGAGTGGTTAGGGGATCACTGAGAATGGGTGCGAGTGGTTAGGGGATCACTGAGAATGGGTGCGAGTGGTTAGGGGATCACTGAGAATGGGTGCGAGTGGTTAGGGGATCACTGAGAATGGGTGCGAGTGGTTAGGGGATCACTGAGAATGGGTGCGAGTGGTTAGGGGATCACTGAGAACGGGTGTGAGTGGTTGGGGAATCCCTGTTCTTTACAGTGCAGCTTCTGTTGCATTCTGGCAGGGCAGCAAACAGCCAGGAACTCAGCCCTAGGGCTAACAGCTTACATATACGCCCATTAAAGACATAAAAATGTCTCAGATATATGAATACGTGAGCAAATTATATCATACCGTATTGCTAAAGCCAAAATGTTTTTTACTTAGGTTGTATATAGTGGGGAAATGGTTGAATCCCTAGTGTCCAACTTGCAGCCCTCAGACTGCAGCAATCAGTAGTTGGAGTGTGAGCATGGATTTGTATTAGAGTACTAGCAAGATCTCTACTAGCCATGTGTAATATGTCACTAATCTCTCACGGTCTCCTGCACCATGTCTCTAACCAAACCTGTAGCAGGTCTCCAGTCTCCGACTACCATTTTGCTCTAGTGTGTACACCGTCTTCTCTAGAATTACCTACACTGGACATTACGTGCTTCCTTTGGTGAAGTAATGAGTCACAATCAGGGGCGGACTGACAACTCATGGGGCCCCCAGGCAATAGGGGATTATGGGGCCCGTGTCCTTGTCCAAACTCAAAAAAGCCTATGAAAAAGGTACCAGGGGCATCTCATGGGGCCCCCTACTGACCCTGGGCCCTCGGGCAGTGCCTGAGTTTCCAAATGGTCAGTCCGCCCCTGGTCACAACTGACATCCCTTTAAAGTTGTAAACCCTTACATATATCCAGTGAAGTGACAAGCCTAAGGTAATACACAGACATGAAACAAATCCTCCTCCATAGGTTGTACTTGTTAATCTGCAGCACTCTCTCCTCTATAGCCATTTAAAGCGCAGAATTTATATAACTTGTCTGAGCTTTTAGAAAGCAGGGGGTGGGAAGCTGAAGTTACACTCTGCAAATCTCAGTGAGAAGAGCTGAGAGCTGTTTGGAGGTAATGGACACCCCCCTTTCCCTTCACACAGCAACAGAGTTGAGACTGTCGATCACAGGCTGTGTGCTGGAGCTCCCTCCCCTGTCATTTTTTTAGCTCTAGGTGTCAGAAGTGACTCATACAGAGGAATGAGGCAGCAGACACTTAGCACTTTGGATTGAGACAAGTACACACTATAGAGGGACATAATGTACTTTGTTCATATTTCATGCCAAAGGTGTACAGCCACTTAGGGTGTGTGTATATATATATATATATATATATATATATATATATATATATATATATATTATTCCCCTTTTCCTGTGTGGTTACCAAGGCAGGACGTAAATCTCCTCAGCAGGGACAAAGACAGAAGAAAACCTAACACCTCCCACCTCTGTCCAAAAGTTAAAAAAAAAATGGTTTGGGCTATAGCTGGCCTCTGATATCCAGGGTAAAGTATCAATCATCACAATCACTTCAACATTCTAGCCTTTCATGTATAAAGAGGTTTACCAATACAATCCCCGGCATTTAAT
Organism: Staurois parvus; assembly: GCF_062004578.1. Lineage (NCBI taxonomy): Eukaryota > Metazoa > Chordata > Amphibia > Anura > Ranidae > Staurois > Staurois parvus. The sequence continues at coordinate 764,670 of NW_028317933.1, read as the reverse complement.
GGGGCCAGTCTGCTCTTTCAGTGCATCCTGCAGCGATATACAGGTCTTATTTATCCTGCTTAGGCTTGTTGTATATCAAGAAGTCTGAGATGTCATGCCAAATGTTGCTGTCATCATATAGATACATCATGGAGGACTGCAGCGAGGGCTGGAGAGTATGGCGGTGGTATTCAAACAGCCAGAGCACAATTCCCCACACCAGGGCTGAGAAAATAGGGAAGACATCATACTTGGGCTCCGGGATGATTCCCTTCTCCACTGCCAGCCGGGACAAGCCGAAGAGGATCCGAGACAACAAGTACATGTTTATCTGCAAGACACAGCAAAAGGGTGGGGGGAGGGGGGGTTAGATTTAATGCCACAGTCAAAGGGAAAAGCATTTGTGATTTTGGTCTACGACGTCATAAACGGCCATTTTCATCATAATTATGTTATTAATTTAATATTTAGACTCCCATTTATACTATATTAGGAGCTGAGTGCATTTCAACAAGTATTTTGCTGCATTTGCAAAGAGATAAAACATAGGGAAATGTGCATCAACTGCACAGAGATATAGTGCATCATTTTTTTTTTTGGCCAGACATAAAAATGGAGGGAGACAGTACAGTTACAATACAATTCAAGGGGAGAAAAAGCATGGTTGTCAGGCAGAGAAGTTGTCAAGGAAGTTTGATATCGGCCCAGAAGTCCAATGGATCACCGCATTCCACAAAAATTGTAGAAACTAGACAAATACAGTGAGCTTTAAAAGAGCAGAGGGACAGAGGAAGGGGAGAGAAGAGCCTAAAAAGGTGCTTTGCAGGGATTCAGACTTCCCCTCCCTTTCATCCACTGGGGCTGGATGAGTGAATCCAGTGAGAACACCATGGAAGAGGGCAGCTGGAGAGACAAAGTCAGATTCTTGAAGCCAGGTTTCAGTAACAGCAAGTAGGTTAAAGCGGAGGTACAGTCACAATATAAAAAGTCAGCAGCTACAAAAACTGTAGCTGCTGACTTTTAAAAGTCATCTGTCGCTCTATCCTGCAGTGTCCCCACTGCAGCTGGTTTCACCGGCTGTCCTCCTCTCTCCTCAGTGCCGGCATATTCAGCGTGGGCACCCAGCCGTGACAGCTTGCGGCTTCACAGCCAGGTGCCCACTGTTCATGCACTTTCTGAATGGTCCCGAAATCTTCTGGGACCTGTCACGTGTCCCAGAAGACTGGTGGGGGGGGTTGGACAACTTCCACTTCGGAATGCCTAGGTGAAAGTGGGAGCGTAACCTGTTAAAATCGGGTACCCGCTCCCCCAAGCCTTAAAGTGGAGCTTCCCCTTTTGGGTGGAGCTTTTTGTACAGTTAGAATGCATTACATATACTTGACTTTGCTCACATAGGCAATGTCATCACGCCAGTAAGCTCACTCCCCAGCATTCTTCATCAACATACTGCTGCCATCTGCTTTACATCTCTCAGCCTTTTGTGGGGCTGAAATATGTACATATCCACAATTCTGTTCTAACAGCCCCGTCATTTACAGACCTCCGCCATACTGTATAGCTTGCACACTATACAAAGTTCTGCTTCTTCCAGAGTTACTTCCCTGTGCTACAATGCTGAGTCCTAGTATGTGTATGTATGAATGTGATTTAGGGACCTTAGATTGTACGCCCCTTGAGGGTTAGGGACTGATGTGAATGTACAATATTTATGTAAAGCGCTGTGTAAATTGACAGCACTATATAAGTACCAGGGGCCAAGTTTATGGCCTCTTGACTGGCTGGCAGGGGATGACATCATCCAGTTCATGCACACAAGAGTCAGTCATTCCGGAATGGAGTGTGCCTGGAATGCATGCTGAGCTGCGCATGAACATTCACAACACAGTGTACATTCAATAGAAAATCATGAGCAGGCAGGTTAATGTGTATTACTGCAGAACAGACATAACTAATCCCTAATGTAATAAAGAGCTACCTGCTCACAGTTTTCTACAAGTTAGGTTTAGTTATTATAAACCTAGCCCCAGAAGACGTCTTGATGATGAAACGCGTCGGGAGGAGCCTCCCTCTGACGTCATTGCGCTGTTGGCCATCTTTGGAAGTGTTTTTCATTATTCCTAAGCCTGCAAGTAGGATTTTTATTTGCGCAAATAAAGGCTTATCAAACATATTGCACTATGAGAAGTATGCTTTATCTTCCGTGACACTATTTTGGTATCGTATTGAGGAGGATTCACTGATGTTGGTGGAGCTCACATCCTGATTTGCGAGGTTTGGGAGTTCTTTGATTCCGACATGGCATGGAAATCTGGATAACACCTTACAACGCAATGCTGGTAAACACTCCCTATAATTAAGGGTTCTGGCAAGCCTCCATTTATTCACATGGTGGTGGTGCACATATTGGCGAATAATTGGATGTAATAGGATTCACAGCAACAATATCACATCTGGAGATCAGCTTCACTATTGATTGTGGAGCTCTGTATCTACACAGACTGTCTTTTGTATAGGCTATACATGTCACTATTTATTTGTATTTTTTCACTAATTTGATCACTTTTCATAGGTACGAGTGATTTCACAATGAATATGTGTGGTTAAGTTTGTAACATTGTTATACAGATCGCAATATTTTATTTCTTATTAGTTATTTTAAGGCACACAGTAGACTGACAGACTGATTTTACTTGCCGACTGGAATTGCCCATCCATTGGGTTAGCCTTACCTGGCTATTGATGTGATTATTCTCTCCGAATACCACCCATCCGCCCACACAAGCTGCCAGGAAGGAATGGAACTGCCATTTGCTTCCATGTATTTTCTCCTGGGCTGTCAAGAGGCTCTTATATGTGAAGACGAAATAAGCAAGATTCCGCGAATGAGTGAATGTCGCCTGGAGGATGGCTTTCAGCTTGTCTATAAAACTAGGGAAACACAAGGTTAAGAATTAAAATTTGTTTTTTAAAAATAGCCAACGGCCTATTTACATTTGTTAGGTGTCTTAACCATTTGCCCTCCAGAGGATTTACCCTCTTCACTGACCAGACCATTTTTTACAATATGGCGCTGCGTTACTTTAACTGACAATTGCGCAGTCATGCAATGCTGCACCCAAATTAAATTTATGTCCTTTTTTTCCCCGCAAATGGAGCTTTCTTTCGGTCGTATTTGATCACCTCTGCATTTTTTAGCGCTATAAACAAAAAAAGACCGACAATTTTGAAAAAAAAAAATATATATATTTTTGACTTTTTGCTATAAAACATATCCAGTAAAAAAAAAATGTAAAAATAAAATTTATTAATAAAATTTAGGCCAAAATGTATTCGGATACATGTGTTTGCTAAAAAAACAAAAAAAACAACAATATATGTAAATTAATTGATTTATGTGAAAGTTATAGCGTCTACAAATGGCGATATATATACTGGAGTTTTTAAAAAGTAGGTGTATTTTATTGCAGAGGAAATATTGCATGTCTCTTCTAATATAAAGAACCTGCCTGCATTACCACCTCTTCGTGTCCGGCCGATAAACAGCTGGACGTTTATAAACATCACCCCGCATTCATTGCCTGTGCGCGCTCCCTGATCGCGGTACAGGACTTCTGTGTGAGGTCTCAATCATGTGATCACTGGTTGGCCAATCAGTGATCACATGAATAGTAGCAAACAAGATGTCACTTCCTGACATCACTGCTTACTACTTGTGAAATCTGTGAATGATCACAGAGGTCACATGGTACAACGCTATTCACAATGGCTTGAACCATGTGACAAGCTGTGACCAATCACAGCTCACACAGTATTTCTCAATGGCTGCAAGAATGCAGGCAGAGAAAATTATAAATTATTGCTTTTACATCCATTATGGGTGTAAAAGCAATCAGTGTAAAAAAAAAAAAAAAGAAATCATCAGCACCCCTCACAAATAGTACAGTGTCACTATGGTGACAATGTACTGCTAGAGTGACAGTATGTACAAAAAATTAAAAAAAAAACAAATAATATAAAAAAAAAATAAAAATGTGAAAACAAATGTTGAAAAATTATAATTTTTGGTTATCAACTAACTTGGGTTATTTTTTTTTTACTAAAAAGATAGATGAATACATTTTGGCCAAGAGTTATGAAGAAAGATTATTTATTTGCAAAATTTTATAAGAAAACCCTTTTTTTTTCCAAATTTGTGGTCTTTCATTTATATAGCAAAAAAATAAAAATCCCAGTGGTGAATAAATAACACCAAAATAAAGTTTTCTGTCTAAAAAAAAATGCTAAAAATTTCATATGAGTACAGTGTTGCATGACCACGCAATTGTCATTCAAAGTGTGATAGCACTGAAAGCTGAAAATTGGCCTGGACTGGAAGGGGGTGAAAGTGTCCGGACGTGAAGTGGTTAAGCTATCCATAGCTTGAATCTCCTCCTGAACAAGGGTGGCTCGGAAAAACTCAACTGAAAAATCAAAGGAACTGTGTGGAAAATTGTCAGCTGAACAGTGACTTCATCCAATCAGATGCAGTCACTGTTCGGGTATTCCAGTGGCAGCTGTTAGCATGGATAAAGGAATTGAATGATTTTCTCTTGTTCAGCCTGCAGGTTGAACAAGAAAAATGTAGCCATGTATTGCTAGCTGTAAAGAGCTTTAGTGGCTGAAGAATCCTACAAGTGTCAAGTACTCGATCCCTCGATGTGCTCAGTGATTTGATCTGCTGCTCTCTATGTCACTACTATGTCCTGTACTAATGTTGGGGCCAGCGAGAGGAACCACAGTGTGAAGACCAGAACACTGACACCCCTGGAAATGTTGAACACACTTATGCTAGCCATACACGGCTTAAATTTCTGCTGAATAGGTGAAAATACAAGCACTGGGTGGCCCTGCTAACACCCTCTGGCTCAACAGGCATTGACTGAGAAATTTAATGAGCCAGTCAGAAAAGAAGTTGGCCAAACAGTGCAAGATTTGTCCATCTGCACATTTTTTGTGTGAATGGAAGAGTTGAATGGTTTTCTCTAGTTTAGCCCATGGGCTGAAAGACAGAAAGCTAAAAGTGTATGGCCAGATTTACTCCAACCTCTGAGGGGCAAGTTAGAAGATTAGCGGATGAACCTGGTGGATTTATTCCACAGAGATAGTTCAGACACTTTGATAGATAAAGCCCACCTACAGTAACAGTTGCACACGTTCAATGCAGAAGCCACATTTCTGAATAAATTACCTTCCAGACTTAAACAGGAATGTCATCACCAGTGCATGCGGTGCCCGGATTTTAGCTCCATACCTGAAGAAAAAATTCATGACAATCATTATTTCAGCATTATTTCATTTACATCTAATCATCGTTACATCGCACCTGTATGGTTCAGGTGGCCGAAAAACACATATGCATTTTTGCCATGTTTCCAGGGCGTTTTTCACCTGACGTAACTGGAAAACAAAACTGCACATTTTCCCCATCCCATCCCCCAGTAGTAATGCCCCCTGTCCTCACACTGCCCCCCACCCCAGTGGTAGTGCTCCCTATCCCCACCCTCCCTCTCTCTCTCAGTGGTAGTGCCCCCTGTCCTCACACTGCCTCTCCCCCAGTGGTAGTGCGCCCTGTCCTCACACTGCCCCTCCCCCAATGGTAGTGCCCCCTGTCCTCACCCATCCTTCCCCCCCAGTGGTAGTGCCCCCTGTCCTCACACTGCCCCTCCCCCAGTGGTAGTGCCCCCTGTCCTTCCCCCTCCTTCCCCCAGTGAGAATAGGGTTGCCACCTCATCCCTTTAAAACCGAAGACATATTCAGTACACAGGTTCTGTGGCTAATTAAGGTGGTAATGGAACTCACTTCGTGCCTTATCTGCATTACATTAGCCCCAGATCCCGTGCAATGAATATGTGTTCGGTTTTAAAGGGATGAGGTGGCCACCCTAGTGGTAGTGCCCCCTGTCCTCACACTGCTCCATTCCGGAATCCTTTGATCACGGCTAGGGCGGCTCGGTATCTCTTCCTCCTCAGCAGCTGATTGACAGCCCGGATGACAGAGCTCGGTAACACGGCCCCAGCCATTCTGACAGCCAGAGAACCTTGACACTTCCGGGTTCTTAACCCACGTGCGTTCCACCGGCTTACCAAAGGTCACGTTCATCCTTTAAAATTCCCCGGAGAGCAACAGAGCTCACCGCATTCAGTTCCTCTTCCGGGATCTCTCACCTGGGTTCCGCAATTCACAGCCATTTCTGAGTTAGAATATAACATTGCAATAACAGTGCAGTTTCAATACCAGCGCAATACAATCCAATAGTTAAATGTACTAAAAAGTGGAGCTAAAAGAATTCGGGGTGTGTTTAGGAATGTAAATATTTTGGGGCTCGCTCACCAAGGCCTTGTTCACAACTTTCACGCCTGTCCTTTCCACACATGTTCCAGCGTCACAGAAAAACGCGTGACACGCTTGTGGTGCTATTATTTCTTCATGATGCCTCACATGCGATGTGTTTTTGTTGCAATTGTCATGTGACAAAACACGTGAAGATCGTAGCATGGCGCACACCACCAAATGCACCCGGCTTGGGGACAAAATTTGGGACATGACCTTCTGTGGTGCAACAAATGCACATAGGGTAGCCCATTCAAGGAACACACAGAAACGTGCAAATTCCAAGCAGAAACGCACATTCCCGCTACGTGACGTGTGAATGGGGCCCAAGGCATTCTAATACACACGTTCACACCTGATTTTCTCTTTTTTTCCAATGCAGCACACCACAATGCACAGCGGCACGTGTCGTGGTGCCCTGCAACCCATATGCTTCAGAGGTTTGAGTGTTTTTGGTTAAAATTATTATTATTATTATACAGTATTTATATAGCGCCAGTTTGCTCAGCGCTGTACATTATAATGGGAGACAATACATGAGACAATACAGTAACAATACAATAAAATACACCAGGGGTTCGAGGGCCCTGCTCCTTGGAGCTTACAATCTAGGAGGGAGGGGAGAGTGGTACAGGAGGAAATAGCTGTGGGGGATGGAGTGGTGGGGAGAGCGGAGGAGATCAGCAGTTAGGTGAGGGCGGGGTAGGCTTCTCTGAAGAGATGGGTTTTCAGGGTGCGCCTAAAGGTGAGGAGGGTAGGTGACAGTCTGTTGGATTGGGGTAGTGAGTTTCAGAGGATGGGGGAAGTCCTGGAGAAGTCCTGCAGTCGGGTGTGGGAGGTGGAGACCAGGGAGCTAGAAAGTAGGAGGTCTTGTGAGGAGCGAAGATTACGGGTTGGGTGGTAGATGGATATCAGGTCGGTGATGTAGTTTGGGGCAGTGTTATGAACAGCTTTGCACGTCAGTGTTAGTATTTTGAATTTTATGCGTTGGGCAATCGGAAGCCAGTGGAGGGATTGGCAGAGGGGGGTGGCGGATACGGAGCGGTTAGTAAGGTGGATGAGTCTGGCCGCAGAATTCAGGATAGACTGAAGCGGTGATAGCCTGTGTTGGGGTAGGCCGGCGAGGAGGGAGTTACAGTAGTCAAGTCGTGATATAATGAGGGAGTGAATGAGTTGCTTTTTAGTTTCTGGAGTTAGGAACGGACGTATTTTGGAGATGTTGCGGAGGTGGAGTCTACATGAATTTGTCAGCGATTGGATCTGGGGCTGGAAAGACAGATTGGAGTCTAGAATGACACCTAGTACTCTGGCTTGCGAGGTGGGGCTGATGGTGGCGTTGTTGCCTCCCCCCCCCCCAGTGGTAGTGCCCCCTGTCCTCACTCCCCCCTCTCTCTCCTCCCCCAGTGGTAGTGCCCCCTGTCCTCACACTGCCCCTCCCCCAATGGTAGTGCCCCCTGTCTTCACACTGTCCCTCCCCCAGTGGTAGTGCCCCCTGTCCTCACACTGTCCCTCCCCCAGTGGTAGTGCCCCCTGTCCTCACTCCCCCCTCTCTCTCCTCCCCCAGTGGTAGTGCCCCCTGTCCTCACACTGCCCCTCCCCCAATGGTAGTGCCCCCTGTCCTCACACTGTCCCTCCCATAGTAGTAGTGCCCCCTGTCCTCACACTGTCCCTCCCCCAGTGGTAGTGCCCCCTGTCCTCACTCCCCCCTCTCTCTCCTCCCCCAGTGGTAGTGCCCCCTGTCCTCACTCCCCCCTCTCTCTCCTCCCCCAGTGGTAGTGCCCCCTGTCCTCACTCCGCCCTCTCTCTCCTCCCCCAGTGGTAGTGCCCCCTGTCCTCACTCCCCCCTCTCTCTCCTCCCCCAGAGGTAGTGCCCCCTGTCCTCACTCCCCCCTCTCTCTCCTCCACCAGTGGTAGTGCCCCCTGTCCTCACACTGTCCCTCCCCCAGTGGTAGTGCCCCCTGTCCTCACCCCTCCTTCCCCCAGTGAGAATAGGGTTGCCACCTCATCCCTTTAAAACCGAAGACTTGGGGGGGGGGGGGGGGAAACTAGGAGTTCGGTTTTGGTAAAACAGACCTTCTCTCCCAAAAAGGGAGTTCTTCCCTTCGAGTCCTTCCCCCGCAATGAGAAACTGTGTTTTTTTTGTTTATTTTCTTTAAAAAAATTTCCTCCAGCCCTCGCTGCCATTCTCACCTAGGCGTAAATGACGTGTCCCTGTTCCTGCAGCTCGCTGCACGTCACAGATTCAGTCATGTTTTAGGCCAGAAAGGATGCGATTCCATTAAAAGTGTTACTAAACCCACAACAGTACCATCAGACTAAAAAAAGTGAAAGCAAGTGAGCGCCATGAAACAAATGAGAAGCAGCTAGCACAAATGGTGAACCCCTTCATCCACAAACAAATAAATAGGAATACAAACAGTGCAGTGCTAGATACTATAGCTCATGAACATCCATTGTGATGCTCAAAATAACAAAACTCATACAATGAAAAAATGTATATATACACAAACGTAAGCGATGAATGATCAAATGAATAAACAGTCCAAAGTGAAATATCCTGTGGAATATAACAATGTGTCCTTAAAGATCAATGAGCGTGAAGTGACATCTGTGATAATCCTCCACCACTATGCACTCACCAGAAATGGCAATATGTAACGCCTTGAAACAAATAATCTCGCAGAGGAATGTATGTCCCATCCACTATGAAAGAATCCTGCGATCTTGCAATGTGGGATCCTAGAAAAAATGCTCACAATACAGAGCCCGGAAACAGTGCCATATAGTGTAGTATTTATTGGAATAATAGACAGACAAAACCACGTGGAAATAAAACACAGCACCGGCACTTACAAAGGTAGCCGCTGGACCATCGAAATGGATGCAGCGGAATGACGTCAGAATGTAGGCTCCTCCCTGACGCGTTTCGTGCACATGCGCGTTATCAAAGGGACCCACCTCTTACCTAGGTCTTTAAGGATCTTTAAGGACACATTGTTATATTCCACAGGATATTTCACTTTGGACTGTTTATCCATTTGATCATTCATCGCTTATGTTTGTGTATATATACATTTTTTTATTATATGAGTATTGTTATTTTGAGCATCAAAATGGACATTCGTGAGCTACAGTACAATCAGTCTGTATATGCAGTAAAGCATGCTTGTTATACTCACTGTGGAACTAAGGGGTTAATCCTCACATTGTGTAAAAAGGCTGGTTGATCCTGTCTTCTCTGATCCCCCTCTTCTTCCAATGTCCCCCTTTTATCTGCTGATAAGACATATTGTGTGGAGTCACTCTGCACATGCTCAGTTTGGTGTGTATTGCTAGTGAGGTTTTTATTTTTCTTGGGAGAGTACATGTGATCAGCACAGGGCCAATCAGCACTGTCCAGACATAGGGTCCTGCAATCAGAGGAGAATGAAAACGCCTCCTACAAGCTTTAACTAGTGCTCTGCTGAACACTGATAGAAGTCACAAGACTGCTCTAACTGCTGATGAGAAATGGTTTTAGCAGTTTATATTTACTAAAATAATTGCATTTCCATGTTCTGTGTACTGTGTGAGACCAGATATAGTGAATGCAGGGTCCGGGGTTTAGTAACATTTTAAGGTGTATGGACGCCTCTCCTTGGTGATTCTGCTGGCGGTATTGTGTTGGCAGCAGCAAAATCGTACACATGACATGGCCCCTGCCCCACCTGTGCATTACGTATTAAAGTGTTACTAAACCCACAACAGTAAAATCAGTCTGTATATGCAGTAAAGCATGCTTGTTATACTCACTGTGGAACCTAAGGGGTTAATCCTCTGCATTGTGTAAAAAGGATGTTTGATCCTGACTTCTCTGATCCTCCCCTTGTTTAAGCGACCACCTCTTATCTCCTGATAAGACAGATTGAACCGTAGGCATTTTGCACATGCTCAGTTTGGTATGTATTGCTAGAAAGGTTTTTTTTTTCCTTGAGACAGTGCATGTGTACAGTACAGGGTCAATCAGCACTGTCCAGACAGAGGGCAGGGGATCTGCATTCTCCTAGAGCAGAAAGATAACTCCTCCTATAAGCTTTAGCTAGTGCTTGGCTGGACACTGATAGAAGTCACAAGACTGCTCTAACTTCTGATGAGAAAAGTAATTTAGCAGTTTATATTTAGTACAATAATTGCATTTCCATGTTGTGTGTACTGTGGGAGACCAGATATAGTGAATGCAGGGTCCTGGGAGACCAGATATAGTGAATGCAGGGTCCGGGGAGACCAGATATAGTGAATGCAGGGTCCGGGGAGACCAGATATAATGAATGCAGGGTCCGGGGAGACCAGATATAGTGAGTGCAGGGTCCGGGGAGACCAGATATAGTGAGTGCAGGGTCCGGGGAGACCAGATACAGTTGCAAGAAAAAGTATGTGAACCCCTTGGGATTACATGGAGTTTTGCATGAATTGGGCATAAAATGTGCTCTGAACGTCATCTAAGTCACAACAATAGAAGAATACAGTCTGCTGAACATAATACTACACAAACATTAGATGTTGCCATGGTTTAATTGCACATAACATGTAAACATTCACAGTGCAGGGAGGAAAAAGTATGTGAACCTTTGGACTTAATAACTGGTTGACCCTCCTTTGGCAGCAATAACCGCAACCAAACGTTTCCTGTAGTTGCAGATCAAACCTGCACAACGATCTGGAGTCATTTTGGACCACTCCTCTTCACAAAACTGTTTCAGTGTAGCAATATTCTTGGGATGTCTGGTGTGAATCGCTCTCTTAACCTCCTCGGCGGTATGATTATTTCAGATTTTTGGTGCTGAAAGCGGTACCATTTTTTTGCATGGAAATATGTATTTTTTTTATTGTAGGCTGTAATTTTTAGGAAAAACTCACTGAAATCTGTCCGAACAAGAGTCTAGTAAACATCCCGGGTATGATAAAATTTGAAACACAAAATCATAAATTATAATTTAATAAATAATCATAAAAATAATATAAAAATAATAAAAAATTTAATTCAATAATATAATCAAACCAAAAACACTGAAATGTGAAATATAGCGCCAAGTTCGCACATTGCTGAGCTCAGTCGCAAAATCGTTTTCAGTTTCTGATGACGAATTTCCCCCACGAATCATTATCACTCAATTCTGCAAGTGGTTCTGATTTACTATCGCTGTTCTCTAGCCGGTCTAAAATGCTTTTGACCTAAAGGGACACTTTTTGGACGCCATGGACATTTCTCAGTTTCCAGGCAGAAAGAACAGACAAAATACAGGCAGGGCGCCGGACAAAGCACTCGGGACAAAATGTATGTGAAATAGGTTGAAACAGCAATGTTTTACTGTGTAAAATGAAAAAAAAAAAAATGACATTTTTTAAAATTTTTACATTTCCCGCCGCTGGCGGCTCCCGTACGTCCCGACGTCACAGGGACAGGACACAGAAGCCGGATGCCGGCATCGGCCGGAGGAGATGGCCGGGGACGCTGCAGGGGACACATCGTGGGAGCGCAGGGTAAGGTAAGTGAAGAACACATGCCGGAGCAGCGCCGCATGGTATTCCCGAGTGTAGCTCGGGGTTACCGCTTTTGGTACTGAAATGTTACCCCGAGCTACACTCGGGAATACCGCCAGGGAGGTTAAGGTCATGCCACAGCATTTCAATCGGGTTGAGGTCAGGACTCTGACTGGGCCACTCCAGAAGGCGTATTCTGTGCTGTTGCAGCCATTGTTTTGTTGAATTACTTGTATGCTTTGCTCGGCCTGTCAGTTTAGGTGGACGGCCATGTCTTGGTAGGTTTGCAGTTGTACCATACTCTTTCCATTTTCGGATGATGGATTGAACAGTGCTCCATGAGATGTTCAAAGCTTGAGATTTTTTTTATAACCTAACCCTGTGTTCAACTTCACAATTTAATCCCTGACCTGTTTGGTGTGTTCTTTGGCCTTCATGACGCTGTTTATTCACTAATGTTCTCTAACAAACCTCTGAGGGCTGCACAGAACAGGTGTATTTATACCGAGATCCACACAGGTGGACTCTATTTACTAATTAGGTGACTTCTGAAGACAATTGGTTCCACTAGATTTTAGTTAGGTGTATCAGAGTAAAGGGGGCTGAATACAAATGCACACCACACTTTTCAAATATTTATTTGTTAAACATTTTTAAAACCATTTATCATTTTCCTTCCACTTCACAATTATATGCCACTTTGTGTTGGTCTATCACATAAAATCCCAATAAAATACATTTATGGTTTTGGTTGTAACATGACAAAATGTGGAAAATTTCAAGGAGTATGAATTTTTCAAAGCACTGTAAAAATATATAAATATATATATACAGTGAAGGAAATAAGTATTTGATCCCCTGTTAATTTTGAATGTTTGCCCACACAGAAAGAAATCATCAGTCTAAAAATCAAATGGTAGGTGTATTGTAAGGCTACGTTCACACTAGCGTTGTGTGCAGGCGGCAGAGAGGCGTTTGGGAAGCATTTGTACCGCTTCCCAAATGCCTCTGCCAATTCTGCACATTACAGCACATGGTGCTGTTCTAATGGGAGCGTTTGCGTCATGTTGTGTCAAAACGGATGCCTCTGGTCGAGTCAGGAGGCGTTGAAGCCTCCTATTCTAGTCTATGGTGCCGCTCCGCAAATGCCCGGCTGGCGTTTGCGATGTGGTTGCAGGGCATTTGCGGAGCGGTAACACCATTCAAACTGCATTATAGGCGTTTGTGGGGCGTTTTTAACGCTCTGCAAACTCCTAGCAACCTCCGCTAAACCGTTTGCGGAGCGTTTGCCGAGCGTTAAAAAACACTCCGCAAACGCCAGACCAACGCTTGCCAAACGCTATAGGGGCGTTTGGCAAGCGTTGGTAAAACAGCCAAGTGTGAACGAGCCCTAACACCGAGAGACAGAATAGCAACAAAAAATTCAAAAGAAATGCATGTCTAACAAATGATGCACTGATTATGCACTGATACACCTACCATTTGATTTTTAGACTGATCATTTCTTTGTGAGTGGGCAAACATTCAAAAGCAGCAGGGGATCAAATACTTATTTCCTTCACTGTATATATAAAATATATATTTATAATAATATATATAAATATAAATAAATCCATATACCTATATTGGTTAGGAAGGACCACCCCCCAAAAAAATGTAGTATATATTTATAAACCTAAATTTTATATATATATATATATATATATATATATATATATATATATATATATATATAACACATAAATTATATATATAATATATAAATATTAGTAATATATTATAAATCCATATATCTATGTTGGTTAGGAATGATCCAACCCACCTCAAAAGAAAAATCTATAAAATTATCTATAAAATACGTACAAATATAAAATACATAAAAACCAGTATTATTATATATACTATAATTCCATAAATATATATATAAATCCTGCAGGTCCCTATAGCCATGTATATAGGAGTGAGCTCTGCCGCCCTCTGCCGGTCACTCTTGTGATGACACGAATGGGACATTTCCCATAATGCTGCTCTTAGGATATCTGCAGCCTGCAAGATGGCGCAAGCGATATTTGAGGCTTTTGAAGGTAAAATGCGGAGTGTAATGGGTGCTGGCGATGTGTGGACGGGAGGAGCGCGGCTGATGGCCGTAGCGCTGTACGTGGGGTGTGAGGTCCGGATTCCGCGGCGGGAGGGGAGCCCGGGGGGAGAAGAGCCGGAGGAGGGGGTGTGCGGGAAGAGCTCTGGGGGGTTGTTAGGTGTAGCAGAGGGGGGCAGGATCCGGGAAGAGCCGCCATTGTTGGGCGGAGGGGGCAGGGTGGAGAAGTGGAAGAGCCACCTGGTCTGTGTGATGATCACCTCTGTCCTGTACATCAGATGTCAGCAGAGGAGATCACTACATGACTGCCATCCCTCACCACTGATATGTATGGCATCATCTGACAGTGTGTGCAAATGTTGTATTCCCTCCAGACACAAACTTCCAAATACTGCTGGATCCACATTCTGATTATAAAATAGCTGTCCATGCACATCAGACATGGTTCCATGGATGTCAGAGGTGGTTCTATGGACATCAGAGGTGGCTCCATGGATGTCAGAAGTGGCTCCATAGACATTAGAGATAGTCCATGGACATCTGAGGTGGCTCCATGGATGTCAGAGGTGGCTCCATGGATGTCAGAGGTGGCTCCATGGATGTCAGAGGTGGCTCCATAAACATTAGAGATAGTCTATGGACGTCAGAGGTGGCACCATGGGCCACCATGGTGGTTCCACTGACATCAGTCATTGCTTCATGTGTATCAGAAGTGGTTCCGTGGACATCAGAAGTGGCTCCACAAATGTTAGAGGTGGCTCCACAGACGTCAGAGGTGGCTCCAAAGACATTAGAAATAGTCTATGGATGTCAGAGGTGGCTCCACACCATAGACATTAGAGATAGTCCATGGACATCAGACATGGTTCGATGGATGTCAGAGATCCCATAGATAGACATTAGAGATGGACTATGGACTTCAGAGGTGGTTCCATGGATGTTCTGTATGACTCGGACATGTGAGCACATATTGACTGTTTGGTTGATGAGTTCCGGATGATCTTCAGAGGATCAGGAGCTGCAGCCCTTCCGGTTTGGACAATGGAAGTGGGGTGCAGATAGTCTTGCATGCTATCTGACCTAGGGGAAAGGAGTAGTTGTCAACAGTGTTTCAAAAAAAGTGGATGGTGGTACACTGGCAAATAACAACAACTTCTTTATGAATTCCATGAAACGGCACGTGAGCTATGGGATCGCTTACTCATGTTATGTGCTTAATCATAGAGTTTAAATGTTCCCAAAATACAGAGGGCTTTTCTTTGCAGTGAGAAATAAAATCAATGCCATCAGCAGCATGCCTACGTTGATTAGTTCCTTAGGTGGCTGCTTCTGCATATCGCCCAAACAAAAGCAACTACGATCTCCAGCAAGTGTCCTTGTCCCATTGTTGCCTCTTCTTCCCTTTTGATTGCTAGGAAGCTGACAATGGCCTGGTCGCCAGCATCCTAGCAACCAATTACACTGTGGGGCTATTCATTGGTTGCTAGTACACTGGAGGGTGGGCCACACAGCATCTTTGGTTGCTAGGATGCTTATGACTGGACCCGGATGGAGGAATTCTCCCTGCTGTGCCCTTGTATTATGCAGATCTAACAGTGTAATTACCAGAATTCTTTTATAGTTGCCCTACTTGGTTTAGTCCTGCACCTGATTTGATGACCTCAGAAAACTGTTCGAAGAGGATCAGGTCTTGTAGAACTACTCTAGGGGGCCGTAACAAGGTCTTCTAACAGCAGAAGGCACACCTTGTTTGTACAAGATGATTCTCAAACTTATCATCCTTTTCTTACCCTCACCTTGATCGAACCCACTGATCTACACTTAATGAAATACGTGGTGACCTCGATCAACAGTTTGGTGAGGACCAGGCCTTGTAGAACTACTCTGGGGCTGCAACAAGGTCTTCTGACAGGATTAAGCACACCTTGTTTGTACACAAAGAATCTCAAACCTTTCATCCTTTTCTCACCCTCACCTTGATCGAACCCACTGATCTACACTTAATGAAATACGTGGCGATCTCGATCAACAGTTTGGCGAGGACCAGGCCTTGTAGAACTACTCTGGGGGCTGCAACAAGGTCTTCTGACAGGAGGAAGCACACCTTGTTTGTACATGAAGAATCTCAAACCTTTCATCCTTTTCTCACCCTCACCTTGATCGAACCTACTGATCTACACTTAATGAAATACGTGGCGATCTCGATCAACAGTTTGGCGAGGACCAGGCCTTGTAGAACTACTCTGGGGGCTGCAACAAGGTCTTCTGACAGGAGGAAGCACACCTTGTTTGTACACACAGAATCTCAAACCTTTCATCCTTTTCTCACCGTCACCTTGATCGAACCCACAGATTTACACTTGAAATGAAATTCATGGTGACCTCAGGCAACAGTTTTGGTAATGACCAGACCTTCTAGAACAGCAATGGGCAAACTATGGCCCGCGGGCCATATACGGCCCGGCGGACCTTTTAATCCGGCCCGCGGAGCGTGATACTGTCAGGATGGCTGTCAGGATGTGTGTAGGTGGGGCAGCGTGACGAACATGAGGGGAGCTAGGCTCCTCTCACAGTCCGCCCTGAAGACCGGAATGGCGCGGGAACACGGCGAGAGGAACGCGCGGAGCAAAGGTAAGTAAATTGACACAGGGGGGACTTGGGGGCTTAATATGGGGGATGAATTAATATGGGGAATGAATTACTATAGGGGGGATGAATTACTATATGGGGGATGAATTACTATATGGGGGATGAATTACTATGGGGGATGAATTACTATATGGGGGATAAATTACTATGGGGGATGAATTACTATGGGGGAGGAATTACTATATGGGGGATGAATTACTATGGGGGATGAATTACTATGGGGGATGAATTACTATTGGGGATGAATTACTGTATGGGGGATGAATTACTATATGGGGGATGAATTACTATTGGGGATGAATTACTATATGGGGGATGAATTACTATGGGGGATGAATTACTATATGGGGGATGAATTACTATATGGGGGATGAATTACTATGGGGGATGAATTACTATATGGGGGATGAATTACTATGCTTACTATGGGGGAATATTACTATACTTACTATGGATGACACATACACATCATTCATCTACTCTTGGTCAGGCCCCCGGGTCCAATATATGAACCCATTGCGGCCCTCAAGTCAAAATGTTTGCCCACCCCTGTTCTAGAACTACCCTGTGGGGCTGTAACAAGGTCTTCTGACAGCGGGAAGCACATTTTTTTCGTAGAAGAAGGTTTTCAAACTTGTCATCCTTCTCTTACCCTTGTGTATACTGTATATAACCACTGCACTGTAGAAAAAAAAGTGAAAAAGCAGCCAGCACATAAATATAGGATACAGTATGTATTACATCAGCTCATACATTAGTACAGATGTCAATATGAAAAATAAATAATATAGCTAATAGTGGAACAACCCAAAGTTCATATAGTATAGTCCACAACTTCCAAGCTATGTGAACCACAGCAAAATAATGAGTGCACTGTAATCCTCTTCAAAATATAATCATCACATGTCCACCACCAGCAAATACTGAGGCTTACCAAATGAAGTGAGACTCTCATATGAGGAGCCAGAATGTGCTCATGGAAGGATAAATGGATACTATGAATACTCCAAAAATGGCACCAACATCAGCTGTGCATCCGCACAGTAGTGACAGAAGCATGTAAATATAAAACAGCTCCAAATAGTGTAGATCCAATCGATATGTTTAGTTAAAACAAGTTAAAAACACTTACATAGATGTAGAGTTTAAAATGGGATCCAAAACTACATTACCCATAATCCTCAGCATAACGCGCATATGGAGTGGTGTCACGGCTTCTTTCTCCACCCAACGAGTTTAATCACAAATTACATCATCAGTGCCCTTGATTACGTAATTTGTGTTGAAACGCAATGGGCGGAAGCTGTGACCTCACTGAGCATGTGCGTTATGCCTAGGATTCTGGGTATTGTAGTCCTCTTACCCTTACCTTGTTCCAGCCTGCAGTTCTACATTTTTTGAAGTTCAATAACTGAAAGGTGGACCTCTGCTGTTGGCTGAACCTCATCTATTTTTTACCCCCTGGTACAACTAACTGGGACATTACGTTGGTTTCTCCTGTGGTGAAAAGAAACCTGTACTGGTAGACATATCGGGACAGCCATTGCTGATGTCTCATCTGAAAGGCTAGTTGCCTGGCCAGTACTGCTTTCAGGACTTTCTAATTTATTGACCCACAACAAGCATGCATCAAGTAGAATCAAAGTAAAGTCTGAACTTGTGGGTTGCATCCTTGTTTGAAGTCTGTAACTCAGAAAGTCTTGAAGTTTATGAATCAGCCTCATAGCCAGGCAACTAGTATCTTAAAAGAAGGGACCTGCAATGGCAGTCCTCATATTTCCTCAGTACAGGTTTCCTTGGCCTTGTTGGTAAATGATGGTTGATAGCCGAATGGATATCTTCCCTACTGTCGGATGTAAATTCCAAACAGGTGCTTGCGCATAAGTGTCATATGTCTGCAAAACCAAATAATAAGGGGATATTTACTGTGCACAGAACCAGACGTATCACACAGCTTCCATAATGTATCCCACCCGGACACCTGTGGTGGAATCTGACAACCATCTTTCTTTTCCTCCAGGCATGGACAATCAGACAGTGTTAGCAGTTCAGTCTTTACTTGATGGTCAAGGTGGAGTATCTGACCCCAGCGCTCAGAATGTCAGCAGCACTGGACCAATCCAAGGACTCGGTATGAAATAAAAGCATTTTCTCTTCATTTGAAGGCCAGAAGATATTTGAGACTCCTTTTAAATATAGCCAAATTGCTTCTTAAATGGTCACTAGACATGCATTAATTCATAAGCCAAACCATTGTTCACAGAGCTCAGTTATTTATCGGTTAAGCTGCCCATAGATAAGAGCCAAATTTGGCTGTCTCCTGAAGAACCACTCTACCCGACATCCTGCAATCTCAAAGGAGGCAGGCAGAAAATTGTTGGCGGAAGAGTGACTGCAACAAATTAGATGCAGTCACTGTTCAGGTATTCTGAAAGCCATGGGTGCTGGCTGTCAGATTATAATAGCTGGTGTGTGTGAGGAGGTCCTCCATCCACACTGTTTAACAGGACTGAACAAGAGAAATCTAAGAGTATATGGCCAGCCTTAGTAATGGGGCTCCTTGGTTGTAGGGGGACTATGCTTTTAAAAACCTTTGCATTTAAAAATAATTTGTAAAAGTTACATATAATTGGGTCCAATGAGCCTACTGGTTGGCTTCCTATTTCATTAGGTGGAGTGATGGCTGCAGAGGCTCAATCTGGTAACATGTGACCAGGGGTGGACTGACAACTCATGGGGCCCCCGGGCAACAGGGGATCATGGGGCCCCTGTGTCCTTGCCCAAACTGAAAAAAGCCTATGAAAAAGGTACCAGGGGCATCTCATGGGGCCCCCTACTGACCCTGGGCCCTCGGGCAGTGCCCAAGTTTCCAAATGGTCGGTCCGCACCTGCATGTGACACTGAGAGATTTGTTCTGCAATACAGTCAGGAGGCATTGAACAGGGATGACCAATGGTGCCAATTGGCTTCTGTGGGTGGTGGGAGAGGTTGGGAGAAGCTCGTGTTCCTGTGTCAGAAATAAGCAGCAAGGACAGCCAGACTTGTGTGGTTACACTTAGGAAACTGAGACCAGACTGTATATAGTATAGTAAATGTATTAACAACGAAACAAAAGACATCCAAAAACCAGGAAACACAGCAACTGTGAAGATAGAAGTGAACAAAATCCCTAACTATAATACAATATATACAAAATGAGGAACACAGGTCATAGGGAATACTGGAGATGCAAGGAAAGGAACCAGGACTGGAATCAGGTACAAGGGGAGCAGATATAAGGCAGCTGGCTGCAGAATACAGGATGCAGGGCAAGATCAGGAGCAGGATAAATGGCAAACAGCATCTGACTAGCAAAGCAAAGAAAAACACTGATTTGATGTGTAAAAGTAGAGGAGGAACTTAACAACTATCTAGCAGCCAGCATCAGGTGGAGACTGATTAGTAGAAACTGCTGGCTGTTGGGAGACATCCGCTGGTGGACACTGAAACTACAACCCTCCGCACAGGGAACCACAGTGCCACCAGCAGGTGAGCCAGGTCCTGGCACCTTGGACAATTCCACCTCAGTTGCACATTTTGAGATGTGTTGGTGCTAAAAGTGGCACTATATTATTAAGGTGTCACCCTTAAGCCAATGGGAACCGTTACCAGATCAGCACGACATTTAGCACCATTTGTATATGTATGGATCTATAAAAAAAATTGTACAGCTATTTGTCCACAAAAATTTGGGTAAATTCGTTCAAATGGGGCAAAGTTGAATGTTCTCCTATTTCCTCTACAGGTTACAGTGATTCATGAAAGTACCGCATTATGGCCACTGGATGATGCTGAAGGGCCTAGGAAACAAATACCGATCCTCAGCTCCATCTAGCGGCCATAATACGGTACTATCCTGAACCTCTTTTTTTTTTCTCATATATGCACTGCTCAAAAAAATTAAAGGAACACTTTTTAATCAGAGTTTAGCATCAAGTGAAGTAAACTTCTGGGATATTGATCCGTTGAGTTAAATAGCAGAGGGGGATGTTAATCAGTTTCAGCTGAAGAAATTAACAACAAGTGCACTAGATGGGTAACAATGAGACGACCCCCAAGACAGAAATGGTTTTACAGGTGGAGGCCACTGACATTTTTTCCCTACTCATCTTTTCTGACTGTTTTTCACTAGTTTTGCGTTTGGCTAGGGTCAGTATCACTACTGGTAGCATGAGGCGATACTTGGACCCTACAGAGGTTGCACAGGCAGTCCAACTCCTCCAGGATGGCACATCAATACGTGCCATTGCCAGAAAGTTTGCTGTGTCTCCCAGCACAGTCTCAAGAGCATGAAGGAGATTCCAGGAGACAGGCAGTTCCTCTAGGAGAACTGGGCAAGGCCGTAGAAGGTCCTTATCCCATCAGCAGGACCGGTATCTGCTCCTTTTGTAAGGAGGAACAGGATGAGCACTGCCAGAGCCCTACAAAATGACCTCCAGCAGGCCACTGGTGTGAATGTCTCTGACCAAACAATCAGAAACAGACTTCATGAGGGTGGCCTGAGGGCCCTGTGCTCACTGCCAGGCACCATAGAGCTCAATTGGCAATTGTGATTAAATACCACAATTGGCAGGTCCACCACTGGCGCCCTGTGCTTTTCACGGATGAGAGCAGATTCACCCTGAGCACATGTGACAGACGGGAAAGGGTCTGGAGAAGCCATGGAGAACGTTATGTTGCCTGTAACATCGTTCATCATGACTGTTTTGGTGGTGGGTCAGTGATGGTCTGGGGAGGCATATCCATGAAAGGACGCACAGACTTCTACAGGTTAGACAATGGCACCCTGACTGCCATGAGGTATCGGGATGAAATCCTTGGACCCATTGTCAGACCCTACGCTGGTGCAGTGGGTCCTGGGTTCCTCCTGTTGCACAAGAATGCCCGGCCTCATGTGGCGAGAGTATGGGAGAGTTCCTGGAGGATGAAGGAATTGATACCATTGAATGGCCCCCACGCTCGCCTTACCTAAATCCAATAGAACACCTCTGGGACATCATGTTTGGGTCCATCGCCAAATTGCACCTCAGACTGTCCAGTAGCTCAGTGATGCCCTGGTCCAGATCTGGGAGTAAATACCCCAGAACACCATCTGTCGTCTCATTAGGAGCATGACCCGACATTCTCAGGCATGCACACAAGCAAGTGGGGGCCATACAAACTTCTGAGGACCGTTCTGAGTTGCTGCAATGAAATTTCAGCAAAATGGACTTGCCTGCTGCATCATTTTTTCACTTTGATATTTGGGGTGTCATTGAATTCAGTCCTCTGTAGGTTGAAAATTTTAATTTCCATCAAACAATGGAGCATCCTTATGTTCCTAACACATTACCCTGTCCATATCAGCAGGAGATTTCTCCCCATTGAGATCTGATGCGTTTTCAAAGTGTTCCTTTAATATTTTTGATCAGTGTATAATACACCCCTTAGTCTGAAGAGGCTCCTAGTGTTCTCACACAATACCACCAATGTAACTAATGTTAAATGTATAATAACAGTGGAGGTATATGTTGATTTCTGATCTGCTTATAGATGATGAAGATGTCTTTCTGTGCGGGAAGTGTAAAA
Source organism: Staurois parvus (assembly GCF_062004578.1). NCBI lineage: Eukaryota > Metazoa > Chordata > Amphibia > Anura > Ranidae > Staurois > Staurois parvus. Next base: position 742,451 of record NW_028317933.1, on the reverse strand, counting down.
AACAGTTCAACTCCTTGCCAGCTTTTATGATCCACAAACGGGAGCAGTGCCATGGCAATGCACCTTCCCTGGCATCTGTCTCCCTGGGCAACCACAGTGTTTATACACCGCCTGTCAGCTCCGTGCAACAGCCGCCAGTTAACAGGCAGGTGAGTGTGTTTTGTATCATCATTTCAACAGTTGGCTTCAATTCATTCTTCTTGTTGCTTTCTCATTTTTATATTTTCTCTTTCATACTTTTTTTTTACTGCAATAAATAAAATATATTATGAAAAACATATAAGCCAGGGCTTGAAATTTCCACTCGCCTGCTCGCCAATGGCGAGTGGAAATTATGGTGGGGGCGAGTGTGTCCTCCAGGGCCGTCTTGCTAAGCAGGCTAGGAGCTACAGCCGGATCTGTCATTGGCACTGGGTGCCATCAGACTGCTCATTAGTTGAGTGCAGTGAAAGAAAAGGAAGGTTCTCTGCCTCCCCCTAGAGTGCAGTACCCGGCTCTGTGAGCGAACAACGAAGTACTGCAACTTTTTATTGGGGGGGGGTGTACGTACGTGTACATGTGTGTGTGTGTTTGTGTGTGTCTGTGTATGCATGTACAATTGTGCATGTGTCTGTGTATATGTACATGTGTGTATCTGTACATGTGTCTGCCTGTATGTACATGTATGTGTGTTTGTACGTGTGTGTGTGTGTGTGTGTGTGTGTGTGTGTGCATGTACATGTTTGTGTGTCTGTGTGTACATGTGTCTGTGTGTACATGTGTCTGTGTATGTATGTACATGTTTGTGTATGTATGTATGTACATGTGTCTATGAGTGTGTATTTCTGTGTATGTACATGTATCTGTGTGTATGCCTGTCTGTACGTGCCTGTGTGTGTATACATGTGTCTGTATGTGTGTGTGTGTGTACATGTGTCTCTGTGCGTGTGTGTACATGTTTCTGTGTGTGTGTATGTACATGTCTGTGTGTGTGTACAGGTGTCTCTGTGCGTGTTTGTTGGTGGCGAGTAACTCTAAGGCCTGGCTAGTAGCTCAGGACTTGAAATTTTAAGCCCTGATATAAGCTACCCCTAAAGTGGTTGTACAGGCTGAAGGTTTTGTACCTTCATGCATTCTCTGCCTGAAGGTAAAAAACCTCCTGTGTGCAGCTCCCCTAACACCCCCCCCCCCCCTCGAGCCCAGTCTCGATGCAGTGGCTCTCTCGGCTCTCTCCTTCCTCATTGGCTCCGACACAGCAGCACGCGCCATTGGCTCTCGCTGCTGTAATTCACAAGCGGTTTGCTATGGTGGGCATTCAGTGGGTAAGGGGGGGGGTTCGTCAGCCAGGAGCGTCGGTGGAGGACCAGAGAAGTAGAGACTAGGGACTATTCTGTGCAAAACCATTAGACAGAATAGGTGAGTATAACATGTTTATTATTAGGAAAAAAACATGCCTTTACAAACCCTCCAGAGGATTTACCCCCCTTCCTGACCAGGCCATTTTTTGCGATACAGAGCTGTGTTACTTTAACTGACAATTGTGCGGTCATGCAATGCTGCACCCGAATAAAATGTATGTACTTCCCACAAACAGAGCTTTCTTTCAGTGGTATTTGATCGCCTCTGCGGTTTTTAGATTTTTTTGCGCTATAAACAAAAAAAGACCGACAATTTTGAAAAAAAAAAAACAATATTTTTGACTTTGTACTATAAAACATCCATTAAAATAATTTAAAAAATCACGTTTTGTCATAAATTTAGGCCAAAATGTATTCTGCTACACGTCTGCTGAAAAAAAATCCCAATACTGTAAATTGTAAAAAAAAAATTCCATTTGTATACACTATAACTTTCAAGTTATAGTGTATACAAATGGAATTTTTTTTTTATACTAGTAATGGTGGCGATCAGCGACTTATAGCAGGAATGCAGTGGGCATTCTGACACTGGGGGGGGAGGGGAACTGACTAACTGCCACTGTCATCCCCAGTGACACCAATACAATGATCAGTGCTAATAAAAAGCACTGACACTGTACTAATGGCACTGGGCAGGTAGGGGTTAACATCTGGGGCGATCAAAGGGTTAACTGTGTGCTGTGTGTGTGTGTTTTACTATGTGTGCTGTGTGTGTTTTACAACGGCAACATGCTGCTTTGTATTGCTGTGCAGAGAAATACAAAGCAGCATGTCTTTTGCTGGCAGGAGAGAGAACTTTGTTGTTTACACACAGGTCTCCCCCGTCAGCTTTACTCGGCGATCGCCCGGTGCCGGCATGGAATCTCTGGCTGGGACCCGGTGATTGACATCCCTAGCCGCCAATGGCGGCGCAGGTAGGGCGGCGTGCACACGCCACATACCCGGAAATACAAATCACGTGTATATATATATATATATATATATATATATATATATATATATGTGTGTGATTTTGCGCAGCCCTGCCGCCCTGTAGCAGTAGTTCTACTATAGGGTGGTGGGCAAGCGGTTAATGACACGAAATGCTAGTTGCCTGGTGGTCATACCACTTCCCAGGTTTTAATACTGTAAGGGCACATTTACACCATGTTGCTTGAGCTGTTTTGATCTGCATTGATCTACCCCGACTAAAGGGCAAATACCTTGTTACCTGTGTGCCCTGTTCACACCATACATGAGTGGTGGCATGTACTGCAGCATGTACGCATTTTTACGCAGCGCAACTCGCCATACTGCATGCCACCGCATTGTATAGAGTTTGTGAAGTTTCAGGAAATTTGTTGACACTTTAAAAAAATCGAAAGTAAAAAGATAACAGTGCAACGTTTTGTTACAATTACCCCTTACTGCACCCACAAAATGTACACCAGGGCACATGTGGCAAAGGGAGATAAAAGGCAAAAAAAAAAAAAGAGAAGGAAATAGGGAAAGAAAATAAATCTTTTGCCAGGGTGCACCGCCAAAAGCTCACGAAGTGTAAATCTGGGTTAACATGCCACATGCAGTCTAACAAAGAGGCAGGGTCCACAATAAGGACACTCAGGGTTGCCAATTTATGGAGAATTTATTATGAGAGTCATTCAATATTGTGATGTGTGCTTTGTTCACCATTGTACCCATAAGCCCTTCCCACTTTTTTATATTTGTCTGTATTTCGGCTTATAAGTAAATATTGTAATAATAACTAAAAATGTGCAATCACTGAAAACGCTTTGCTTCACTTAAAGTAGTTGTAAAGGCTCAAGGTTCTTTTTACTTTCATGCATTCTATGCATGAAGGTAAAAAAAACCTTCTGTGTGAAGCAGCCCTCTCAGCCCCCTCAATACTTACCTGATCCCCATCATGATTCAGCAATGTGCATGAGAGCCTCGGCTCTCCGAGGACTCTCCCTTCTCATTGGCTACCACTGCTGTTAATCACAGCCAGTGAGGAGAGAGAGGGGGCAGGGCTCAGTCATAGCTCTGTGTATGAATGGACATACAGAGCAGTGGCTCGGGAGCAAGCCTGCTTGGGTGCCCCATAGTAAGCTGCTTACTATGGGGGCACTTAGCAGGAGGGAGGGGACAGCAGTGCCAGTGGGGGTCTAGAGAAGAGGAGGATTGGGGCTGCTCTGTGAAAATCCATTACACAGAGCAGGTAAGTATGATATATAAAACACAAAGGTGCAGCGCTAAAAGTATTGTATACTAATATCACAAGAACGTCAATCAGTGATAATGAAAGAACTTAATAAAGTGCCCATAAAGTGACTTAGTGCAGTTCACATCAAAAACAATCTGCATAAAGTGCTGTATATGTGACATATAAGTGACAATATTGAGCACTATAAATATAATATATTGCGAGACACCACTGATTAGGACCATATAAAGTCCAAAAATAATGGTGAAAGATCATCAAGATAGTCTCTAATAGGTGATCTGTGTGCTGCAAATAATCATTCAGGTGATGTGCCAGAAAGGAATGTTAAGACTGCACACTCACCAGATAGACAATCATAATACGCAATGTATAAGATAATGGGCCGGAGGTCTCCCTTAAAGGTAATCAGCAGCCTGGTCAGGTCCAAGAGATCCCCTCCCTCCAGGTAATCTGCCACACACCACTGCCGTCCTCCGGAAATGGGCTCTAAGGTGATGTTGGCTCATACAGAGCCAGAAAGAAGAATGCCCATAGTGTAGTACTTCTAAATAATTTACGTTTATTGTAGGTAACAGTATAACAAGCATAAAGTAAATGAGCTGTCACCAGGGGCGGACTGACAACTCATGGGGCCCCTGGGCAATAGGAGATCATGGGGCCCCTGTGTCCTTGCTCCACATTCAAACCACACCCCAAAAAGCCTATGAAAGGTATCAGGGGCATCTCATGGGGCCCCCTACTGACCCAGTGCCCTCGGGAAGTGCCCGAGTTCCCAAATGGTCAGTCCGCCCCTGGCTGTCACTGACCCATATAGAGATTTAAAGATGGCCGCCGGACCTCCTCGTGGTCTTGGTGGCGTGACGTCACCGCGTATAGCTCCTCTTCTACGCGTTTCGTGCAATAGCACGTATTCATAAGGGGTGTGCTAAGTATGATATGTTTGTTATGTTTATTTTTTCTTAAATTACCTGTAATATCACTTTAACATGACAATTTGTGCCAATAGGTAGGAAACAGAAAACTCACCACTGATCTGATCTTTATTGCTTTATTCCTTTTCCTAAGGCTGATCTTTATTCCTTTTCCTACAGATCTCCACATACATTGCTGTTCCCCCCTCACCGCTTATCCAGACTCTGGTACAGGGTAATGTTTTGGTGAATGATGAGGTCTTGCTGTCTGCAATGTCTGCTCTTACCTCACTTGACCAGCCGATGCCTCCTGCCCCTGCTCCTGTACAGGTAACAGCATGTGCACCATTCATGACCACTAGACTTTCTGTGTTTCCTATAACAACCAATCAGAGTTTAGTTGTCATGTATTGTAGTGTATGTTAAAGGATCAAAGCAAAGGATCTGGCTGCTGTGGGCTGTACTCTCACTTTCCTTGAGAACAGACACATTGTTGGTCAATTCACAAAGGCTTTATTACATGTTATGTAATTTACTGTGCGTTTATAGAAATATCACACTGGCTAATTCACAAAACTGCATGTGGAATGTCTTCTGCTTTACTATCAGATCATATTTTAGTAATTTCGTACCATAAAAATAAATGTGAAAACAGTTCACAACGTTTATTACAAAGGTTATCGCTCCTTCAGAACCTGGGTACCACTGTATTGTCAAAAAACGGCAAATAGGCGGATATGCATTTTTGGAGTACCTTTTATAAATGGCGCTTCAGAAAACACAGAGGCAGCCAAGTGCGCCCACGAATGCCTGTGATCTTCACTATCATTGGACAGCTCAGATTACAGTCACGATGTACAGAGCCAGTCAGATTGGCTCTGTACCTTGTGATCACTGTGAACTAATAGCCATCACAGAACAGATACTAATAGTGTTAACCAGGGTGGATTTGATTTAAATCAAACTGATTTAAATCACGATTTAAATCACTAGTCCAGGGGTCTGCAACCTTTAAGACATAAAGAGCCACTTGGACCCGTTTCCGAAGGGAAAAAAAAGACTGGGAGCCGCAAAACCATTGCAACATTTATAACAAATCCGACACTGCATATATTGCAAAAAGCACTCTGGTCATGAAGGGGGTTTAAGGGCCCAGTAAGCAAAGGGTTAATCAGGGCCACAGTGTATCTTCATAATCACAATCATAGCCTTAGGTCAGTGGTGGGCAACCTTTTTTTTCAACTGAGCCAAATCTCGCCAAAACCACAATTGAAATTTATTTTGACAGCCACATTTTTAAAACTGAAAATACATCCCCCATATAGTAATTCATCCCCCATAGTAATTCATCCCCCATATAGTAATTCATCCCCCATAGTAATTCATCCCCCATATAGTAATTCATCCCCCATATAGTAATTCATCCCCCATAGTAATTCATCCCCCATATAGTAATTCATCCCCCATATAGTAATTCATCCCCCATAGTAATTCATCCCCCACATAGTAATTCATCCCCCACATAGTAATTCATCCCCCATAGTAATTCATCCCCCATATAGTAATTCATCCCCCATAGTAATTCATCCCCCATATAGTAATTCTTCCCCCATAGTAATTCATCCCCCATATAGTAATTCTTCCCCCATAGTAATTCATCCCCCATATAGTAATTCATCCCCCATATAGTAATTCTTCCCCCATAGTAATTCATCCCCCATATAGTAATTCATCCCCCATAGTAATTCATCCCCCATATAGTAATTCATCCCCCATATAGTAATTCATCCCCCATAGTAATTCATCCCCCACATAGTAATTCATCCCCCATAGTAATTCATCCCCCATATAGTAATTCATCCCCCATAGTAATTCATCCCCCATATAGTAATTCATCCCCCATATAGTAATTCTTCCCCCATAGTAATTCATCCCCCATATAGTAATTCTTCCCCCATAGTAATTCATCCCCCATATAGTAATTCTTCCCCCATAGTAATTCATCCCCCACATAGTAATTCATCCCCCATAGTAATTCATCCCCCACATAGTAATTCATCCCCCACACAGTAATTCATCCCCCACATAGTAATTCATCCCCCATATTGTCTCAATTCACTTACCTTTGCTCCGCGCGTTCCTCTCGCTGTGTTCCCGCGCCGTTCTGGTCTTCAGGGCGGACTGAGAGAGGAGTTCGTCACTCTGCCCCGCCTACATCCTGGCTGCCCCACCTACATCCTGACAGCCAATGTTCCACGCTCCGCGGGCCGGATTTTTGAGGAGGGAGGGGAGCGGGCGCCCGGCACACAGAAGAGCCGCATGTGGCTCGCGATCTGCGGCTTGCCGACCACCTGGTGGGCAGTGTGCTCCGGAGCCGCAGCAAAGATGAAAAAGAGCCGCATGCGGCTCCGGAGCCGCGGGTTGCCGACACCCGCACTAGTCAGTAAGGCTTGATTTAAATCCTAGTTTTCTACATAAAGACTCATTCTTGCTGGTATAACTTTAATATGCAAGTAGATGAAGATTTTTAGTATAACTTTTCATATTAGTTTTTTTATCCCCAGTTTAATAGGTTAATCATTCATATTTGGACAACTTTTCTGTTGTACTTAGGAAGGAGAAAAATAATCATTACCTTAATAATAACAATTTAAATAGATTTATTCAACTGAAACAATAACATTCCAGCATATGTGATTTGCTTAAACATCCATGTTTGGTAACTAATTTGGCTAAACAAAATCTATATATTTTAAGAAACTTAGACTGTCAGCCCCTTCCTCCTCACACTTAGTTTCACTTTCTTCTTGTGCAGATCTATTCCACTCCAAACAATCAGAAAAATATTGTTTCTATTCTATTCACTGAACTTCTTGAAACTTAGCAGTGAAGGGGTTGATTCTGTATTCATAGGTTTGTAGAAGTTAGGATGAAGGTCTTTTTCTTAACTCTGTTCATGTTATAACATTTTTGCTGTGAAGAAGAGGCATGTGATCTCCGCTGAGTCAAATTCAGTTTTGAGAACTGCAAAAGTAAACCAATCATCTGTGATAATATCTTGTAGGCAGAGAAACTGCCCAATAATCTTACAAAAACCTCTGGAAGAGCATGACATTGTGAATGGATTCATGGAATTTATTTACCAAAAACATTAAACATATACAGCCTTATTCTACATAATTAAAAAACTAATCTTTATTTCATGATGGAATAACCTTTGGATGGTAATATATTTTCCTCAAAAAGCATTTTATTCAAAAAAATCCGATTTAAATAAAAAAAATCCGATTTTTTTGATTTTTTTAAAAAAAAATCATTGATTTTTATCCACTCTGGTGTTAACAAAAGAAGTTCCTTTTCCTCCATTGTGAATGGACTGTGAATGGGTTAAGGGCCGGTTCACACCATGAATCACACAGGAATGCACAGTGAGTTGGGTGCAGTGCGATTTCAGCCCATTCTTTTGAATGGGCTAAAATCACGCCAAACCGCACGAAAAGTAGTGCATGCACTACTTTAAAAAAAAAGGTTTAGGAAATGCGCACGGAACATGTTTCCTACACCACAATCTGCTGTGAACTGGCCCTAAATGTTTGCAAATACAGCAGGAAGGAGGATCAGCAGATCGAAGGTTAAAGTGTTACTAAACCCATGATCCTACATTCACTATATCTGGTCTCCCACAGCACACAGAACGTGTTAATGCAATTATTTTTGTAAATATAAACTGCTAAATACCTTTTTTTCAGCAGAAGTTAGAGCAGTCTTGTGACTTCTATCAGTGCCCAGCCAAGCACTAGCTAAAGCTTGTACAAGGAGTTTTCTTTCTGCTCTAGGAGGATGCAAAACCCCTGACCTTTGTTTGACCAGTGCTGATTGGCTCTGTGCTGATCACATGCACTCTCCCAAGAAAAAAAAAAAACTCTTTAGTAATACGCACCAAACTGAGCGTGTGCAAATGCCTACGGTTCAGTCTATCTTATCAGGAGATAATTGTGGTCGTTTGAATAAGAGAGGAACAGAGCAGTCAGGATCAAACATCCTTTTTACACAATGCAGAGGATTAACCCCTTAGGTTCCACAGTGAGTATAACAAGCATGCTTTACTGCATATACAGACTGATTTTACTGTTGTGGGTTTAGTAACACTTTAAGGTGGGGAGCCGGTGACCGCCAATGATGATGGGATCATTTTTGTAAACAGTGGTTATTAATTGAGTTGAACTTCGGCTAGAAAAAAGGAACATTAAGGTTTACCCCTCCCCCAGCTCCCTGGCAATCTTTAGCTTTTTTCTAAATAAAGTTTAGAGTAGAGAGGTACTTCTGGCAGTGCCCATGTCTGGTGCTGATGACTCGGGCATCGTCCATTTGCCTGGCAGGAAATCCAGTTTTCTGCTACTAATTGCACTGCTGGTATGTTGATGTCAATGTAGGGGGGCAGTAATACAAGCATACAGAACCTACAACTGCCTTCTTTGGAACTGGTGTGGGCAAAAATGAGGAAAGCTAAAGCTGAATTTTAATCTGCTTATAGTTTGCCTTCTATGGTATACCTTCTCCCTGATCAAAATTATGATTAAAAAAAATTATATAAACGCTTTTCATTTTCATTACATGCCTTATGTAATGTTTTCACTAGGTCTCTGTACCTCTCTATGCAATGCAAGCAGATTAGGGCTGGTGGAAGGTGCTGTATATAGCTTCCTAAAAAATGTCACAGCTCCCTTTCTCAGTACTCCTCTACAGATCCCTCAGTCCTGATGTTAGCAGTGGGCTGGTTGGTGGACATTTTGCAGATATCACAATGCCTTGATGGGTGGATGTCAGTTAGGAGGAGTGGGTGTTCCTAGGCAGACTGTATTTGCATAGTTAATGCACACTTGTGATGCTGAGCCTCCATGACTGAAATCCAATGAATGAAAGGGGAGGGCCAAGGACAGTTCAGCTGGGGAGGAAAGGACTCAAGCCAGGTCATGAGGGGGCTCTATCTGACTTGCTGCAGCTTCTAATGCACACTGTGAGAAGCCCGCAGTGTGCAGTGGGATCTGAGCAATTTCAGTACAGGAGAGGAGCCTGTATACTGTACAAGACTGAGGGAAAGGCTGGATTTTTGCTCTCATAAAAAAACCTGTAGCCTGGGAGCGGGTGTTTAAGTGTTTTTTTTTTTTTTTTTTTTGGACAGAGTTCAGCTTTAACTTTTTTTGAATGTTTCTTTTGTTCCCTGTGTGATACATTTGATTTCTTGAGCAAGCTTTTTTAATGCATTTCTTTTTTAATTGTTATATTTGGCAACAAGGACCTCATTTCTTCTTGTTAATCTTACAGAGCAATCTGAGTATGCACTCCGGTGGCACCTACCTGCACACCCCGTCTCTGCCTCCACGGCCTCAACACCCACCACACCCGCCTGCCCCATCTGGACAGAGCCTCATGGGGGTTCCTGTCCAAGCAAACAGCGGCAGCTGCAGCACCGTAGTGCAGGTCTACAGCTCACCTATCAGCATGCCAGGGAACACAGGGATGGAGATCCATGGGCTCGGCATGGCACCCTACGCCCAGATAGAGGTAAATGTCTACAGCTGGCCTAATATACTGGTATTGTTTTTTGATGGCTTTCTAGGGCTAAGTTCACACTAGCTTTGTTAGCAGGCGTTTGGGAAGCGGTTTTAACGCTCCTCAAATGCCTATGAAAATTCGACACACTACCCACTGCGCATGTGCGAGTAGTGCTGCGCTACCTGAATGGTCCTGTAGTTTTCTGGGACCTGTCACATGTCCCAAAAGACTACGGGGAGGGAAGAAGGGAGGACACCTTCCACTTCCAATCGCCTAGGCCAGTGGTGGGCAACCTTTTTTTTCAACTGAGCCAAATCTCACCAAAACCACGATTGAAATTTATTTTGAGAGCCACATTTTTAAAACTGAAAATACATCCCCCATATAGTAATTCATCCCCCATAGTAATTCATCCCCCATATAGTAATTCATCCCCCATAGTAATTCATCCCCCATATAGTAATTCATCCCCCATAGTAATTCATCCCCCATAGTAATTCATCCCCCATAGTAATTAATCCCCCATATAGTAATTCATCCCCCATGTAGTAATTCATCCCCCATAGTAATTCATCCCCCATATAGTAATTCATCCCCCATAGTAATTCATCCCCCATAGTAATTCATCCCCCATAGTAATTCATCCCCCATAGTAATTCATCCCCCATATAGTAATTGATCCCCCATAGTAATTGATCCCCCATAGTAATTCATCCCCCATAGTAATTCATCCCCCATATAGTAATTCATCCCCCATAGTAATTCATCCCCCATAGTAATTCATCCCCCATATAGTAATTCATCCCCCATAGTAATTCATCCCCCATATAGTAATTCATCCCCCCTATAGTAATTCATCCCCCATATAGTAATTCATCCCCCATATAGTAATTCATCCCCCATAGTAATTCATCCCCCCTATAGTAATTCATCCCCCATATAGTAATTCATCCCCCATAGTAATTCATCCCCCATATAGTAATTCATCCCCCATAGTAATTCATCCCCCCTATAGTAATTCATCCCCCATAGTAATTCATCCCCCATATAGTAATTCATCCCCCATATAGTAATTCATCCCCCATATAGTAATTCATCCCCCATAGTAATTCATCCCCCATAGTAATTCATCCCCCATATAGTAATTCATCCCCCATATAGTAATTCATCCCCCATAGTAATTCATCCCCCATATAGTAATTCATCCCCCATATAGTAATTCATCCCCCATAGTAATTAATCCCCCATATAGTAATTCATCCCCCCTATAGTAATTCATCCCCCCTATAGTAATTCATCCCCCATAGTAATTCATCCCCCATATAGTAATTCATCCCCCATAGTAATTCATCCCCCCTATAGTAATTCATCCCCCATATAGTAATTCATCCCCCATAGTAATTCATCCCCCATAGTAATTCATCCCCCATAGTAATTCATCCCCCATATAGTAATTGATCCCCCATAGTAATTGATCCCCCATAGTAATTCATCCCCCATAGTAATTCATCCCCCATATAGTGATTCATCCCCCATAGTAATTCATCCCCCATAGTAATTCATCCCCCATATAGTAATTCATCCCCCATAGTAATTCATCCCCCATATAGTAATTCATCCCCCCTATAGTAATTCATCCCCCATATAGTAATTCATCCCCCATAGTAATTCATCCCCCCTATAGTAATTCATCCCCCATATAGTAATTCATCCCCCATAGTAATTCATCCCCCATATACTGTAGTAATTCATCCCCCATAGTAATTCATCCCCCCTATAGTAATTCATCCCCCATAGTAATTCATCCCCCATATAGTAATTCATCCCCCATATAGTAATTCATCCCCCATAGTAATTCATCCCCCATATAGTAATTCATCCCCCATAGTAATTCATCCCCCATATAGTAATTCATCCCCCATATAGTAATTCATCCCCCATAGTAATTCATCCCCCATATAGTAATTCATCCCCCATATAGTAATTCATCCCCCATAGTAATTAATCCCCCATATAGTAATTCATCCCCCCTATAGTAATTCATCCCCCCTATAGTAATTCATCCCCCATAGTAATTCATCCCCCATATAGTAATTCATCCCCCATAGTAATTCATCCCCCCTGTAGTAATTCATCCCCCATATAGTAATTCATCCCCCATAGTAATTCATCCCCCATAGTAATTCATCCCCCATATAGTAATTCATCCCCCATATAGTAATTCATCCCCCATAGTAATTCATCCCCCCTATAGTAATTCATCCCCCATATAGTAATTCATCCCCCATAGTAATTCATCCCCCATAGTAATTCATCCCCCCTATAGTAATTCATCCCCCATAGTAATTCATCCCCCATATAGTAATTCATCCCCCCTATAGTAATTCATCCCCCATATAGTAATTCATCCCCCATAGTAATTCATCCCCCATAGTAATTCATCCCCCCTATAGTAATTCATCCCCCATAGTAATTCATCCCCCCTATAGTAATTCATCCCCCATAGTAATTCATCCCCCATAGTAATTCATCCCCCATATAGTAATTCATCCCCCATAGTAATTCATCCCCCCTATAGTATATCATCCCCCCTATAGTAATTAATTCCCCATATTGTGTCAATTCACTTACCTTTGCTCCGCGCGTTCTTCTCGCCGTGTTCCTGCGCCGTTCTGGTCTTCAGGGCGGACTGTGAGAGGAGAGGAGTTCGTCACGCTGCCCCGCCTACATCCTGGCTGCCCCGCCTACATCCTGACAGCTGCAGAGTCCTGACTTTTGGGGCGGCCGCCCGAGAGGAGGGAGGGGAGCGGGCGCCCGGCACACAGAAGAGTCGCGAGCCGCGGCTTGCCGACCACTGGCCTAGGCGATAGGAGTGGGTACCTGTCAATTTCGGGTACCTGCTCCCCCCCGCCCCCCAAAGGTGCCAATCCTTAATGGGGAGCGGGGGACCAGTCTTTAAAGTGGAATTTCCCCTTTTGGGTGAAGCTCCGCTTTAAAGTGGTTCTAACAGCTGAAGGTTTACATTGAATAAATATAGGTAAAAAAAAACCTTGCGTGTGCAGCTCCCGCTAATACTTACCTGAGCGCGATCCTGATCCAGCAATGTGCACCTGGGTCTCTGCCTCCTCATTGGCCAATGGCTCCCACTGCTGTCAATCACAGCCAGGGAGTGGGGGTCAGGGCCGAGCCTCGCTCTGTGTGTCTCATAGACACACAGAGCCAGGTCGGGAGAAATCACGAGTGTCCCCATAGCCAGCAGCATGCTGTGGGGACACTCAGCAAAGGGGAGGGTCTGGAGCATCGGCGGGGGACCCAAGAATAAGACGATCGGGGCTGCTTTGTTAAAGAACATTGCCCAGAGCAGGTAAGTATACCATGTTTGTTATAAAAAACAAGCAAAAAAAAATCTGAACCTGTACAAGCACTTTAAGTGGGAACAGTTGGGAGGAAGTAAATATGTGAGTCAGCTGCATGTTTTTAGCACCCCCCAATTGCAAATGTAAATGAGGCCTAATACCACAATGACACTTTGCAAATTTTCATTGAATCATCAAAATTCTTTAGTTGTATTATATTCTAGATTTTGGAGAAGTAGTATTTGGGGACAGAAGGATTATTATGACTTCTTGTATTTGCAGGTTCCGAGTCAGTGCGTTGAAAGCACAGTATATAACACTCCTCCGGTATACAGCCCTGGAAAGCAGGGTCTTAAATCAAAAACCACAGTTAGCAGCTCGCCCTGTGCTGACTTGAGTGGGAGCGGTATGGGGGGTGTGGAGGCTGCTGTCCCCAACAAGACTCGCCGCCCAAAGTCTGACAACAGCAGCCCGAACGGTAAGGATAGTATGCCTTTCGCTTCCAGAAATTATTTTAGGCCTGAAGATTAGTTAAAACCCCCATATATTATATTTTTGTGGAGGTGGGGTGGTTAAGTCCTTAAGTGTAACTCATTTTTTTACACTTTTTTTACCTAACTTTATTTTTATCATATAGGGGTCCAAAAGTCCATTAATTTGTTCTAATTCTGTAGTTGAGAGGATTCAGGCAGGGCTGATAATGCTTGAGATAACATTGCAGAGTGCAGAGGACAAGTACTGGATTTTCTGACAGATTCTACTTATTGAACAAATAGAAAAAAAAATACTTTTAGTGGTTTATTTAAAGCTGAACTCCAGGAATTCAGCTCCTTAGTAAAAAGTGAAGGCACACTATGAGTTAAGTCCAATGAGATGCATGACATCTCCTGGACAGTTTTATTGCATCTATTGCAACAGTAGTGTCGCTGTAGCTGCTATGCCTCCCCCTTTCCTCTGCCTGCCCAATCACAGAAGCCTTTGTATTATGTAAACCTATTCACAAAATACAAAGGCTTCTGTGAATTGGCAGGGGAGGTGTGGGCATATCTGCTCTATGTGCTTCTCTCCTCTCTCTCAGCCTAAGCGTCTCATGCCTGGTACACACTATACGTTTTTTTGATTCAACCCTGTGGGCTGAACGATAAAAACTGACAGATTGCTGTACTAACAGCTGTGCTATTGTGTTCTGACAGAGGGAACACCCCCCCCCTTCCCCTCCAGGGCACACCAATCTTCACTTGCAGCCATTGGCTGTGAATGGCGATCGGATGCCGGAAGGCTGCTGGTTTTCCAGCATGCCTGTTTGACAGAAGCCTGACAGGCTACTGTACACACTGGCCTAATATCGCCCAGTGTCTGTTGAACCGGCTGATATCTAGACAGTGTTTATCAGCCAGTGTTCAGTGTAAGCTCCAGAAGAGCCAAAAATCTGTCAGATATAAATTATAGAGATAAATCCAGGAGGTGGCATGCACTTCATTGGACTTAACTCATAGCGTGCCTTCACTTTTTACAAAGGGGCTGAATTCCTGGAATTCAGCTTTAGCAAACCAGAAGGAAACAAATACGTTTGTTGCTAGGGTTTCCATACACTTTAAATGACATTAGCCCCCTTAAAGCATACTCCCCTCCTGTGCTCCAGGATCCCAGAGGATGGGGATGCTATAGACTGAGGGTCCTGCACTGGGAAGGAATGATGCAAATTCATCGTACATTCATTCTGTGCAAATGGGGCAAAATCAAAAATTACTAGGCTATTTTCTCCCCAGGTCGGATGTTCTTCATTCATAGGAATAGCATGAATCAGGAAAATATGGAATTATGGCCACTAGGTGGAGTTAATTATTATAGTAAATAAATGCTTATTGTATGTAATGTGCTATTTTCCTTATTCATGATGGTCCTATGAATGAAGGATATCCAACCTGGAGAAAAAATAGCCGAGTAACATTTCATTTGCAGGCATTCACACAGAACAAATGTGACTTTTGGGTCTTTTTTTCAAGCGGACTAACTATGTAACATGCAATTTTGCAGGATGAATCACTCTTTTTTTTTTTGTAAATACACCCCTATGTCTTTCAAATGTTGCCAATTTCAATGAACAGATGATACTTTCAAAATTAGCTTATGTAGGTGACCCCATCTAGGATTTTAGGTACAAGAATCATGGGTCATTCTGGAGTTCATTCTGACTTACACCCTTGTTCAGGAAAAATGAAAACCCCCAAGCTGAAGTGTACTTTCTGCGATAAAGCTTTTGGGAAGAACTTTGACCTTCAGCAGCACATTCGGAGGTGAGCCTTTTTTATGGTTGTCATTATCTCGTCTCAGTATGAATGGGTCAGTGTTATTGGATGATGGATAAACCACACAGGTGATCATGGGCTTTGATGACCTATTGGGCTTATATGGCTGTATGGCAGTGATAGCAGTGATGTGACAGTGATAGCAGTGATACATCATAATGCATAGCTACCAATCACTGAGTGGGTTTACTATTGTAGTCAGCTAGATGAAAGCTAATTGTTTTCTATGGTTAATGCAGACCATTGCTCTGCTGTATAGAATCCTTGTCTACCATATGAAACGTTTAAAAGTGAAGGTATAACGAAGTACCTGTTGTCATTTGTAGCCCAAAACAATTAAAACAGTCCAACTTGAATGCCCCCCCCCAAACCTGTGTCAGTCGGATCAACTTGTGAATAGACGGATTCAAGACAGACAGGATCGCCTTGTCAAGCTCTAGTAAACTTTAAATGGTGGCCGTCTGCACGCAGACACCCGACTCCTTGTTGCATAAATGTGAATGGAATTAGATGGCTTCAGCTCCTGTTCTCAAACTGTAGAACGCTCCTCAGATGCGTTTGGGGCAAAGCGTGTCTGAGGAGTTCTCTGCAGGTGGAGAAGAGAAGCGGAATCCATCTTTTACTCATTTCATGCACATTTAGGCAAGAAGGAGTCAGTGTCTGTATGCAGATGGACACCAATTTGTTGGTCTACTTGCTTTCATTGTTATAAGCTGCAAGTTCCCCCTTTGTGTTCTTATCTGAAACTGGACTTCCTTTACTATAGTAATATGCCCAAGTACCCACCATCCTCAGGCTAATGCAATGACAGTGTCCTTGAACAACGGGCTATCTCTTGATATATTCACATCTTAGTTGTGCCCCAGAGTTGTGTAAATGTTTTCCAACAACCCTAATGTTTAGCTTTTGGCTAGACTGAGGGAGGCATAAAGCCCCTGATAGGTTTTTATTGTGCAACATTATAAGCAGTAGTGAGAGCGCCACCTCCATAGGTCATAGTATCCAATAGGGTTATTTATTAGATTTTCAGTAGAATAAAAAATCCAACACATTTCCGGGGAACACTTACCCTCAGGGCTTGGATCCTATACCATCTCAAATATGACTGGACTTGACTTGACTGGGTTCCAATAATAATTGTGATTTCTATATGAGAAGATCTTTACCAGAAGCAGCTTTTTGCAGCGTGCAGATTATTGTTATCCCATTGAGTGAAAACATATTTTAAGTAATATTAACACCAAGCTCTGATGTTGTCAAAGTGTTTGAACCACCAAAATGCGTTGGTTTTTTATTCAATTAAAAATATAATACAATATCACCTTGGACTCTTCAGCCTATAGGTATAGTGCTCTCTCTACAGTTTATAGCAGTGGTCTCCAAACTGCGGCCCGTGGGCCAAATGTGGCCCTTTGCTTGCCTGTATCTGGCCTTCATGGTACTATTCCTCCCTCTGATACAAACAAGGAGGCACCATATCTTCCAGTGGCACCAACTATGGGGCATTTTTCCTTCCACTGACACCAATGATGGGGTACAATTTCTCCCACTGATATAAACAATTAGGTACTATACCTCCAACTAATACCAATGATGGAGCACTATTCCTCCCACTGACACCAGTGATGGGGCATTATTCCTCCCACTGATACCAATGATGGGGCACTATTCCTCCCACTGATACCAATGATGGGGCACTATTCCTCCCACTGACACCAATGATAGGGCACTATTCCTCCCACTGATACCAATGATGGGGCACTATTCCTCCCACTGATACCAATGATGGGGCACTGTTCCTCCCACTGATACCAATGATGGGGCATTATTCCTCCCACTGATACCAATGAGGGGGCACTATTCCTCCCACTGACACCAATGATAGGGCACTATTCCTCCCACTGATACCAATGATGGGGCACTATTCCTCCCACTGATACCAATGATGGGGCACTAATCCTCCCACTGACACCAATGATGGGGCACTATTCCTCCCACTGATACCAATGATGGGGCACTATTCCTCCCACTGATACCAATGATGGGGCACTATTCCTCCCACTGATACCAATGATAGGGCATTGTTCCTCCCACTGATACCAATGATGGGGCACTATTCCTCCCACTGATACCAATGATAGGGCATTATTCCTCCCACTGATACCAGTGATGGGGCACTATTCCTCCCACTGATACCAATGATGGGGCACTATTCCTCCCACTGATACCAATGATGGGGCACTATTCCTCCCACTGATACCAATGATGGGGCACTATTCCTCCCACTGATACCAATGATGGGGCATTATTCCTCCCACTGATACCAATGATGGGCACTATTCCTCCCACTGATACCAATGAGGGGGCACTATTCCTCCCACTGACACCAATGATGGGGCACTATTCCTCTCACTGATACCAATGATGGGGCACTATTCCTCTCACTGATACCAATGATGGGGCATTATTCCTCCCACTGATACCAATGATGGGCACTATTCCTCCCACTGATACCAATGAGGGGGCACTATTCCTCCCACTGACACCAATGATGGGGCACTATTCCTCCCACTGATACCAATGATGGGGCACTAATCCCCCCACTGATACCAATGATGGGGCACTATTCCTCCCACTGACACCAATGATGGGGCACTATTCCTCCCACTGACACCAATGATGGGGCACTATTCCTCCCACTGATACCAATGATAGGGCATTATTCCTCCCACTGATACCAATGATAGGGCACTACTCCTCCCACTGATACCAATGATGGGGCACTATTCCTCCCACTGATACCAATGATGGGGCACTATTCCTCCCACTGATACCAATGATGGGGCACTGTTCCTCCCACTGATACCAATGATGGGGCATTGTTCCTCCCACTGATACCAATGAGGGGGCACTATTCCTCCCACTGACACCAATGATGGGGCACTATTCCTCCCACTGATACCAATGATGGGGCACTATTCCTCCCACTGATACCAATGATGGGGCACTATTCCTCCCACTGACACCAATGATGGGGCACTATTCCTCCCACTGATACCAATGATGGGGCACTATTCCTCCCACTGACACCAATGATGGGGCACTATTCCTCCCACTGATACCAATGATGGGGCACTATTCCTCCCACCAATGAGAGGGGTTCTATTCCTCCCACTAATACCAATGATGGGGCACTATTCCTCCCACTAATACCAATGATGGGGCACTATTCCTCCCACTGATACCAATGATGGGACACTATTCCTCCCACCAATGAGAGGGGCACTATTCCTCCCGCTAATACCAATGATGGGGCAATATTCCTCCCACTAATACCAATGATGGGGCAATATTCCTCCCACTGATACCAATGATGGGACACTATTCCTCCCACCAATGAGAGGGGCACTATTCCTCCCGCTAATACCAATGATGGGGCACTATTCCTCCCGCTAATACCAATGATGGGGCACTATTCCTCCCACTAATACCAATGATGGGGCAATATTCCTCCCACTGATACCAATGATGGGGCACTATTCCTCCCACTAATACCAATGATGGGGCAATATTCCTCCCACTGATACCAATGAATGGACACTCTTCCTCCTTCCACTGACTATAAGCACTTTTTTTTTACTCCTATTGACGCTGGGACATTTTCTACTCCCACTGGGCACTCCAGCCTTCCTAAACTCTGAAGGACATTAAACTGGCCCTTTGATTAGAAAGTTTGGAGACCTCTGGTTTATATTGTTCGACTTTGCTCAAGAATTTCACCACCATCACCAACACCACCACCTCCTAGGGGGCTTTAATATATGTGAGCAACCTTAGCAAAGTGGGTCAGCTTGATCAAAGAGATGGCCTTTCACAACAATTCTGGATATTAACAATAAAGGTGGCTTCACACTGCCCTGGTGCGGTCCGACTGCACTTTTCTATAGACTTCTATGAGGTCCCGTGGTTTTGGTGCAGTTTCAGAAATTGCAGCAAAGATGCAGCTTCAGGAGTATTGGTGTGCTTTCAGAAACCACACCAACACTACTGGACCTCATAGAAATCTACAAAACAACAAAGCAGAGGTCAAACCGACCTAGTGCATTACCATAACTCAATTGTATTAAACTTTTATAACAAGTGAATACTCACAAATGCATGTCATGTCCAAACATATCTATAAATACATATGAGACCTTCCCATATCCACCATAATCAGCAGATAGTATGGGAAGACCTAATAGCGTCCCAAAAATGCTAATGCATTTCGAGGGCCAAGCCCTTTTCCTCAGAGACCCTCGTTTTTTGGATGCTTTGAGGTCTTCCCTTACCTTCCACTGAATTTGGTGGATTTGGAGGTGGTCTCATCTGTATTTATAGATATACTTGGGCATGATATGCATTTGTGAGTATTCACTTGTTATACTCTTAATAAAATTGAGTTATGGTAATGCACTAGATCAATGCAACCTCTCCTTTGTTCTTTTGTAGTTTGCCCAAGGGTACCCACAGTCCTGAGAAGTCAGCAAGACGGGTATGTGATATACCAATAAGACTAGCCAAGAGGACAGTCCATTTTATCTCTAAGCACCACACCTGAGTGCAGGGGGTCAAGTATCTGATACCTCATAGAAGTCTATGGGAAAGCACAGCTAACCCACACAAAAAATGCGGATTAGCTGTGCTTTCGCAAAAGCACAGCGGGGAATTGTGAAGCTGCCCTAAGAGATCGAGCGCCTCTTATGGACATACATTGTGGTCTGTACCACTGTAGGTGAAAGCCTGGCCTTTCAAGGGTTAAAAGAGGCATCCATGGGGCAACATATTACCTCCCAAGCCCTTAGAGAGAAAAACGAGTGCGGGAGCATAGAGGGCTTTTCATGATTCGAGAAAAGTATTTATTACATAAATGCTATAACTTGTTATAGGTAACTCCTTACTCACATAAATACTTCTTTTCTTGAAGTCATACGGGAGAGAAGCCATTTCAGTGCATTGTATGTGGACGAGCGTTTGCACAGAAGTCCAACGTTAAGAAACACATGCAGACCCACAAAGTCTGGCCAAAAGTTCAAAGTACAACCGGCTCACAAGGATCCATGACATTGCAGGTGGTACCGCTCAACACCTCTCAGCCGGAGGAAGAGCCGGCCGAGAATGTAGGTAGGTATCTGTTGCGCTTTATGGGAAGCAGAACATTATATGGTGTTGTCTTTCTCACAGAGAAATTTGGTTGACATTATGTTTGTATTTAGCCATCTCCAACCAGGTCCCAACAGAAAATGCCTCATCGCAGGACTTGGACGCAGTCCAAAGCGGGTCATGTGATGGGGCAGACGCCAAGCAGGTGGTCATTATTGACAGCTCCTATCACTGCCAGTTCTGTCCCAGCAAGTTTACCAACTACTTCCAGCTCAAATCGCATATGACGCAACATAAACAGGAGCAGGTAGGTCACAAAAGCAGATCATCACTACCTCCGGAGTATACTTGAAGCATATCTAAAGCAGGGTGGATTTGATTTAAATCAAACTGATTTGAATCACGATTTAAATCACAATTTAAATCACTAGTCAGTAAGGCTTGATTTAAATCCTAGTTTTCTTCATAAAGACTAATTCTTGCTGGTATAACTTTAATATACAAGTAGATGAAGATTTTTAGAATAACAACTTTTCATATTAGTTTTTTTATCCCCAGTTTAATAGGTTAATCATTCATATTTGGACAACTTTTCTGTTGTACTTAGGAAGGAGAAAAATAATCATTACCTTAATAATAACAATTTAAATAGATTTATTCAACTGAAACAATAACATTCCAGCATATGTGATTTGCTTAAACATCCGTGTTTGTTAACTAATTTGGCTAAACAAAATATATATTTTAAGAAACTTAGACTGTCAGCCCCTTCCTCCTCACACTTAGTTTTACTTTCTTCTTGTGCAGATCTATTCCACTCCAAACAATCAGAAAAATATTGTTTCTATTCTATTCACTGAACTTCTTGAAACTTAGCACTGAAGGGGTTGATTCTGTATTCATAGGTTTGTAGAAGTTAGGATGAAGGTCTTTTTCTTAACTCTGTTCATGTTATAACATTTTTGCTGTGAAGAAGAGGCATGTGATCTCCGCTGAGTCAAATTCAGTTTTGAGAACTGCAAAAGTAAACCGAGCATCTGTGATAATATCTTGTAGGCAGAGAAACTACCCAATAATCTTACAAAAACCTCTGGAAGAGCATGACATTGTGAATGGATTCATGGAATTTATTTACCAAAAAAATTAAACATATACAGCCTTATTCTACATAATTAAAAAACTAATCTTTATTTCATGGTGGAATAACCTTTGGATGGTAATATATTTTCCTCAAAAAGCATTTTATTTAAAAAAATCCGATTTTAAATCCAAAAAATCAGATTTAAATAAAAAAAATCGATTTTTTTTTTAAATTTTTTAAAAAAAATCATTGATTTTTATCCACCCTGATCTAAAGCCATAACCCTTTTCTTTTTTTCTTGACTGAGGAAGTCTCAGGTTTTTGTTTTGTGTCTTTGCTAAGGAGGTTTACCCTCTCTATTTGTTTTGGTGACCATTGTCAATGGGTCAAAAAGTGATGGCAAATCTAACATTTTACGGTTGTCACTGGAACAGGAAAAGAGGTGAAAATTTTCAATGTGGACACCTGCCTAAGAACGTATCACACTACTGTGCCCGAGTGTGTTTGACCTCCAAAGTTCGTTTGAGTAGTGTGATTGCTTGGTACTGTGCTCAGTTACAGTTCAGCATACTATGCCCTGGCCCATTTGAAGTAGGTCGTCTGCGGATTGGTTCAGTTGTACTCTGCTTTGGTGCCCTTATGTTTCATCGTCAAACTGTACCTGAGCATGGAGCTCTTATGAAGGTTAATGAGCAAGAAAGCAGGGATCTCTGTGTTCTGACTGGTAGAGGTGATGATGCTCAGGTTTGGTACATTGTGAATGTAGATCACCTCCCCAGATCAGTACTATGGTGACACTGTACTGCTCTGGTCACAGTATATACTGTATAAAAAAATAAATAAATAAAAAAAGGTTCAAAAATACTATACAGTGCTCAGCATAAATGAGCACACCTCAGCAGATTTGTCAGAAAACCTTTACTTTCCTTTCAGAATCAATATTTTCTGTGGAACACTATACTACAAAATACTCCCACAAATGCGGGCCATTGATTGCAAACAAGATTTGTTAATTTGCACACACAAAGTGTTTTTCCTAACAAATTCATTCAAGACCATGTTGCAAAAATGAATACACCCCAATGAAAGTCTTAGAACTCATGTACACTGGACGTTTTGATAACGCTGATAACATTAGCTGTGTAAAGTCACGCTAAAAATGTTTTTCAGCTTTTTTTAGTGTTTTTGCATTGGCGCTTAGCTGTGTTTTTCCACGTTTAGCGCCATTTTCCCACGTTTTTCTGCGTTTATATTTATATTTTTTAACTTTTTTTTTACCAAATTTAATTTTTTTGGTCAAAAATGTCCAAAAACGCTGATTTGTGGCGTTTTACTGCGTTTTTCAGCGTTAGAGCATTGTTACTGCTAAAAAACTGCTAAGAAACTCCTCTAGAAACCCACTAGTCCTGGGTTTTTTTTCCAGCCAAAAAACGTCCCTGCCAAAAAACGTTGATTACAGTCTATGTGTGCATGGACACATAGGATAACATGCTGGGGGGGTTTACTAGCTGTAGAAAAAAATATCAAAAGCCAAAAAAAGCAGCTGTAAAAACGTCAAGTGTGCATGAGGACTTAGGAGCAAAGCTAAATTTTAGACAACAAAATCCTAATGAACAAGAATTCAACTACAGGTGAGTCTAATTATTCATTGAACAGGTGTCCAGCAGACAGTTGATTATAAAAGGGCATTTCTTAACAAAGAAAACCCCTCCCATTTCATGCTGTCAGCAGTGGCACCACATGGAAGCGAAATGTCGCAAGGCCTGAGAAAGAAAATAATTTCTTTACACATTTCTTTACACAAGAAAGGTGAAGGCAACAAGAAGATCAGCAAAGCTTTACTTATCAGTCAGAATACTGTAGGAAAAGTGATAGAAATATTTAACAAATGTATAGGGGGGATTGTACCTCCTGCTCAAGTTCCTCTATTTTTAAGGAAACTTGAATGATTACCTTGGAGACGAGTTAAGGCTCTGAATTATATTTATTATTGCATATACTTATATGGGGAGTACAGTGTCCACCCTCACTGTATTCCACTTTCCATAGAGCTCTCTCCTTATATAGGCTTTCTTATCAAATAGAAACAGATCACATTGGAAGGACCAAAGCGAACACTACCCATAAAATGTTACACAAGCCTGCTGGCACAGTTACAATCTAGATATGTGTGTGTCATTTGCAGTAAACAACTTGAAGCATCTCTGATGAGACAAAATGGAGTATACATAGACGTCTTATAATATTCTATATATGTGATTCGGTAAGGATCATAGTTATCCCTATAGACAAAGACGGAACGGAAACCATCTCACAGAGACGTCCAGGCCGTCCATGGAGGTTAACACCTCGACAGGAGCATCTTCTGATGAGAAGGGTTGAAGGAAATCGCTGTGTAAGTTCACTGCAGTTAGCTAAAGAAGTAGAAAGCCAGACTGGGGTGATTGGTTCCTGTGACACAATACGGTGTACACTGCAGAGGAATGGAATGCTTGGGAAGGAAGCCTAGAATTTGCCAGGGCCCATGCTAAAAAGAAGACTACTGGAATTCTTTACTCTGGAGAGATGAGACCAAGATAAATGTTTTTGGAACTGGTGACTCCAAAACGTTATGGTGTCACAAACGTGAGGAGAACACAGAAAAATGCATGTGCCTACAGTGAAACATGGTGCTGGCAGTGTCCTTCTGTGGGGCTGCATGAGTGCTGCTGGTGTTGGGGAGCTGCCTTTTTTTTTATTGATGGTATAACAAATTCACAGATGTACTGCTCTATAATGAAAGAGAAGATGCTACCATCACGCCAAGCCCTTGGTCCTCGTGCACTTTTCCAACATTATAATGATCCAAACACACATCTAAGGCTACTGTTGCATTTCTGAAGAAGAACTGGGTGAATGTGATTCAGTGGCCAAGTATGTCTCCTGATCTGATTCCAATAGAACACCTATGGGGAATTCTGAAGAGACAAGTTGAGCATCACTCTCCATCCAGCATCCAGGCTCTAAAAGAGGTCGTTCTTGAAGAATGGAAACAGATCGATGTTGCAGTATGTCGCCAACTTGTTCATTCCATGCCTAGAAGACTTGGTGCTGTCCTTACAAATCATGGAGGTCATACAAAATACTAGAGGGAGTAGTTTTTGTTGTGGGGTGTATTCATTTTTGCATCAACTAATTTGAGTAAAACTGAAGATTTTGTAATCTAAGTTATATTATTAACTTTACTTTCATGTAATGAGCTAAACGAATGTTCTATAAAACTCAGCTTTGTCACAATTTTAGAAATTAGTTTTGTGTTCATTGAGATATTGATTAAAATCTTACTTTTCAAAAGGGATATACTCATTTATGCCGAGCACTGTATATAATTATATATAATTTTTTTTAACATACTGTCAACAGTCAGTGTCCCAGATCACCGCCATTGTAGTCACATAATGATACTGTACAGCTCTGGTGACAGTTTTTGTGAAAATATGACAAAAAATTACAATTTCAAAAAACTCACCATGCCTCTTACTAAAAACCTCAGACTACATACTTTCAAAAAAAGGGTCATTTGGAGGGTATTTGTACTGTTCTGGCATTTTAGGGCCTCAAGAAATAATCAGTTTTCAAATATATATACCATAGTTTGTAGACTCTATAACTTTCATACAGACTAAATAATATAGACAGATTTGGGTTATTTTTACCAAAGAAAGGTTTGGCCTAAATTTATGAAGAAAGATTATTTATTTGCAAAATGTTATAACTAAAATAAAAAAAAAATAGGTTTGTTTAAAATGTTTAGTAATTTTTCATTTATATAGCAAAAAAATAACCCAGTGGTGATTAAATACCACCAAAAGAAATCTTTATGTCTAACAAAAATGATAAAAATGTAATTGGGGTACTGCGCTACATTACTGAGAAATTAAAGTGCAGCAGCCCTTATTTATTTTATTTATTTCAGGTACTTATATAGCGCCGTCAATTTACGCAGCGCTTTACACACATATATATATATATATATATATATATATATATAGTACATTCACATCAGTCCCTGACCCTCAAGGGGTGTACAATCTAAGGTCCCTAAACTTACATTCATACATACACATACTAGGGACAATTTAGACAGGATCCAATGAACTTACCAGCATGTCTTTGGAGTGTCGGAGGAAACCGGAGTACCCGGAGGAACCCCACGCAGGCACAGGGAGAACATGCAAACTCCAGGCAGGTGGAGCCGTGGCTGGGATTCGAACCAACGACCCTAGTACTGCCAGGCGGAAGTGCTAACCATTTAGCTTAAAGCTGGAACTTGGCCTGGCCAAGAAGGGGGTGAAAGTATCTGGTACTGAAGTGGTTAAAGCTTAACTTTAGCCTTACATTCAGTCTTGCACAGTTCACAGGCTTCTGTCTTGTACCTGAAATTGCTTATTCTGATTTTACTGTATTCTGTGAGCTTTTCACAGTGTGCATTAAAAACTGCAGCAAGTCACACAGAGCCCTCTCATTTCCTGGCTGAAGGATGTTCAGCATCATTTAACTCTTTCCTCCCCAAGCTGACTGTCCCTGGCCTACCCTTTTCATTCATTGGATTTCGGTTCTTTCATTCATGAAGGCTTAACTCAGCACAGAGCACTGCAGTGGGAGAGCAGAAAACATCTATTTATGGGGGAAAAAACGTTATCTTAGGTCATTTCAAAGAAATGATCAATCATAAATCATAGTCTGTCATACAGGACTAAAGGATGAAAAGGCGTGAGATTGGTCTTTACAGCATCTGACGCATTTCTCCAGGTATACAAGTGTGTGGTGAAAGGCTGCACTCACACCTGCCAGAAGCTGGAACAGTTCTTGGAACACATCAAAACCCACCAGGAAGAGATGACCTACCGATGTCACATCTGCAACAAGGACTTTTCTTCCCTCTACGAGATGGGGGTCCACCAGTATTCTCATAGCTTGCTCCCCCTGATTGCCCCCAAGAAGGAGATGGCTGTATACAAGTAAAGTATCCCAATAGATGTACAATGCTACCTTTGCTGTGTTTAAAGGGAACATACTATATATATAGCGTATTCTCAGCATGTAAGCATTTTAAGTTAAATTTCCAGGTTTACTATTACTTTAAATAGTTTTTGGTCCAAGGTGGCCCAAACAAATCATTTCCATTCCAGAACAGGTTTGCCATAGTGGGCTATAGTAGCATTAGCTACATTTAGTAAACAGCACGGGGCACTGTGTTCTAGCAGCAGTATGAGGCACCTCCTGTTTGCTGCCAGGTATAGATCAAGTCAGCTTAGCACATCACCACCATTTAGGTATTCATATCAGTGAATACAAGGCTTCCTCTGATTGGCTGAGGTTCAGATTGTGAGGTCATCTGCCTTCTTCTCCACCTTGGCCAATCAGAGGAAGCCTTGTATTTATTGATAGGTGCTTAGACCTACTCCATCTATACCTGGGAACAAAAAATTTAGTGCCTTATACTGCTGCCGGAACACAGTGCCGCATACTGAATGTAGCTAATGCTACCATAATCTATTACAGAACGTACAGCGGCCATGTCATTCAAACATGGAAATAATTATTTTGGGCCAGCTTGGCCCAAACTATTTCAAGTGATAGTAAACCTAGAATTCTACTTTATGTCATTATTCTAACATTGAATGAAATGCTTTTTATGCTATGGCTTCCACCTTTCCTGTGCTCGCACTTTCATGGTTTCAAGTGATATTAAAGGCATTTTTTTTAAAATAACAAATATGTCATACTTACCTGCTCTGTGCAGTGGTTTTGCACAGAGCAGCCCCGATCCTCCTCTTCTCGGGTCCCCTGCCAGTGCTCCTGGCCCTCCCTCCTGTAAGCTGCTTGCTATGGGGCACCTGAGCAGGCTTGCTCCCAAGCTGTGTGTCCATTCACACTTGGAGCGTGGCTCAGCCATACTCCTGCTCTCTCCTCATTGGCTCACTGGCTGTGATTGACAGTAGCAGAAGCCAATGGCTCCAGCTGCTGTCTCAGTCAATGAGGAGGAAGAGACCTAGGAGAGCTGCTGCTCTCGTGCACATCACTGGATCGAGATGGGGCTCAGGTAAGTATTGGAGGGAGGGTTACTGCACACGGAAGGTTTTTGACCTTCAGGCATAGAATGCCATAGAAAAAACTTTGAGCTTTTACAACCACTTTAACTATTACCCTTTATGCAAATGCTCAATCTAGTCTCTATTACAGGGAGTGTAATTAGCTTCCCTGCTTAAAGAGACCCTGTCACCAACTTGAAAACCTGCAGGTAAACGCACAGAAAAATCAAGTAATTTAAATGTGTACTTGCAGGATTCTTCCTTTCAGTAAATGATTTATTGACTTGCAATGTGCCTTTGAATGTGCAAAAAGTTTGAATATTCCAGCAAAAGTCAATTCCTTTGCAGATATCCCTTTCTCCTTGCATGTCATAGCCCTCTCCTCCTCTGTGCGTGTCTAATTATAGTCTGTGCTGGCCAAGCTCCTCTGTCCTTTTCATTTCCTTACATAAACTTTTATGTAGACACTGCTGGAGGAGCAAAGGGGAATACTAGTGTGCTGGGGCTGCTAACATCAAATCTAAGATGTCAACACCTTGCAGCAGTTTCAGGGCTTTTGTATTGCTTTACATAGGAGGATTTACAGGTAAATGACATACATGAAATGCACATATAATCTTATGCACTAAGATACAATTGGGTGTCCTACACGCAAAGGAGGATGAGCTCTTTAGTCTGCTACTTCTCCCCCACTCTCCATTCACAGGCTGAGGGAAGAACGGTGACCAGACTGGAATTCTTACTGCTTGTAAGGAAAAGTCAGGTCACCAACCTGACTCTGCTGTCAGGGCTGTGTAAATGTCAGGACTGGATAGACAGATTTGCATATCTGTAGACCAAAAGCAATTACATTTGTTGTTTTGTGTTTTTATAGATATTTTTCATAGATTTTTTTTGTGACAAATCCAATATTAAGATGTGGAAAACACTTGTGAAATATGTTGTTTCAGCTTTAGTTATAAAGTGGTAATTGCCTCCTTATTTTTGAAGGTGTTTGAAGTGTATGAATAAATATTCCACACAAGAGGCACTGGAGCAACACTTACAGTCAGCCACGCACAGCTACCCCTGTCCACACTGCCAGAAGGTGAGGATAGCTTGTTTTCTGTCTATCATCTTCATCCTCTCAAAGGACCAAAAAATACATAAATACAACTGGGGGAGCAGAGAAAGAGAGGAACTATCTGATAGCAACTACTAAGACTCTGCTTTCCATTTTGTAAGAAAACAAGTGGAATCCGGATACCTCAGGGGAGGG
Organism: Staurois parvus; assembly: GCF_062004578.1. Lineage (NCBI taxonomy): Eukaryota > Metazoa > Chordata > Amphibia > Anura > Ranidae > Staurois > Staurois parvus. The sequence goes on along the minus strand of NW_028317933.1, from coordinate 713,164 downwards.
GCTTAAAGACAAGAGGGGGTGGGCTTAATCTAGCTAGGCAGAAGTTCTCTAAAGGCACCTTGAACAGCCTGGGACTAGGATCCAAAGGGCTTCATAGGGAAACACAAGGTGCCTTCATGGCACTTAAAGGATAAGTTCACCTTTTGTCACGTACCTGATGGGAGACTGAAATGACGAGGTTGGCCTCACTTGTGTCACTAGCCCTGACCCCACTGGAGTTGGAACAGAGGGAGTCTAGGACCCAGGGGAACAAGAGCGCCAGTAGTTGTTGTTTGCAGCTCTTGCAGATGATGACTTTGGAAGGCTGATGATCTTCTGATTCAGGCACAGTAATAACAGGCAGAGCAGGTCTTGCAGATTGCCAGGCGTGCACCAGAGCAAGGCAGGTAGTGAGGGTAAGAGACAAGAGCAGTGTCATGGGAATAGCCAGGGTCATCAACAGTCGGGTAGCACGGTACAGAATCAGGATGAAAGCCAAGGTCAGGAGCAGAGCCGAAGTCAGGAACTAGTATCAATCAGGAGAACAATCAGAGTCAGGAACAAGCCAGGTCAGCAACAAAGGAATCACACAGGAACAAGCAGGACACAGGGGAGCTGAAGACCAGTCATCACTCAACAAAGGCAGAGACACTCTTTAAATAGGCCGTCTGGCGCCAATCTTCGCCGTGCGTGTGCGCGATCGTGCATTTTTGCACGCATGCGCACAAATGGTAATTCTCCGGGAATTCCTATGCGCATTTCCGATCGTGATTCGTCTTCCCTTACACCTTTGGGAATATGTTACATGTTCCACTTGTTTTTAGAATGGAACATGTAACATGTTCCCAATGCTGCAGCCGCCACACGCTGCCCCCCCTCCCGTGACAGAAGTACGGGGAGAAGTTCCCTGTACTAGCTGTCAGTATTTAAAAACAATGCGGCCGTGTTCTGTGAATGAATGAACTACAAGTCCCGACAGCCTTAGCAGCTGTCAGCTTGTAGTTCTCAATGAACTACCACGGCGCTGTGGAGTGCCATGGTAGCTCATTGAATCTTCCTGTCAGTATATCTGCTTGCCCGTACATCATTCATAGGCAAGAAGATATACTGACAGGTTCTGTAGGAGACCCGCATGGCACCAGTGATCTGCTGAAGATTGTATATTGTATGGCCAGCCTTTGACAATAAAACCTGGAAGTTACAAGTTAACCCCTTTATACCCCAGTAACACATGTGCAGTGGCAAAAAGGTGGGCTTTAACGCCCACATGCCGCACATATGCGTCACTGGGCGGGTAATGCTTATGTGCTGGGAGTGTGCTCACTGCTTACTCCCAGCAGAAAGACCGAGCTGCCAAAAACAGCTCCGAGTCTCAAGTAAACATTGGTAGCCAGCAGGACCGCCTTCCGATCATGTGACCAGTGTGACAGCCAATCGCAGGGATCACATGATCGCTGATCCTTCCCGCCCCTCTGAGTATTCAGAACCTTTAGGCTAGGTTCACATATGCTCAGGTGGTGCTGTTGCGGATCTGCACAAAAATCCGTTCAGCTGCACCACCCACACAGAAGAATGTGGACCCACGGGCGGGTGCCATTAATTGTAATGACACGCCGCCTGCACTGCAAATCGCAACCGCACCGGGAACCGAGGTTCAAGTGCGGGCTGCGGTTTCCAAAGAAGTGCAGGGACTTCTTCCCTGTGTGTCCCGGGGCACAGGAGTCCATTCAAATGAATGGGCTCTGTTGCCCACGCAAAACGCGGCCCGCACGGCCGCATATATGTGAACCAGGGCTTAAAGGGGATGCCAGGGTGGGCGGGAGATGGTGAAAGGGTGTGGAAACCATAAAACTGAAATGTTTGCTAAACATACCATTGAAAGCATTTTGTTATAATTGCTTTTATATATGCAAAAAAATACCCACTGATTTTACCAAAAACTTGCTAGTTGATAACTTCCTGTGCTATCTATCTGCCTGCGCAGAAGGAGGGGCCATGCAGAGGAGAAGGACAGGAGAGCGGTCTGTGTCCCTTGTCATTTTTGGTATATTTTTGTGTACCTTCAGCATGTTTAAATGGATAAAACATGGGGGAATATGCATATGTTAAGCACTGAATGTCACATTTCACTTGTTGATCACGTTTTTTTTCAATTGATTTAATTCAATTTATGTCATAGTTTTTTGGAAATCTGAATTAACATTTGTTAATCTAATGAAAAAGTTTTATAGATTTTTTACTAAGAGGAGGAGCGCGGCATAATTTTTATATTGGAATATGCACATATTGCAGAGGTGTACGAAGTATGTGCAGAGGCGGACTGACCATTTGGAAACTCGGGCACTGCCCGAAGGCCCGGGGTCAGTAGGGGGCCCCATGAGATGCCCCTGGTACCTTTTTCATAGGCGTTTTTGAGTTTGGGCAAGGACACAGGGGCCCCATGATCCCCTATTGCCCGGGGGCCCCATGAGTTGTCAGTCCGCCCCTGAGTATCTGTTTTTGTTTTTTTTTTTAAATTGTGCCTTGATATACACTTTCAATTATCCGAATCTATGGGCTGTCTATAATACAGCTCATAAAAAACACCTTTCAGTTTTATTGGCTACAATTAGTGCTTTAGATAATATTTTCTTTTTTTGGTGTCCATTTTTTGTAGGTGTTTCCTTGTGAGAGATATTTAAGGCGCCACCTACCCACTCATGGCGGAGGAGGACGGTACAAGTGTCCAGTCTGTAAGAAGTTGTTCAGGAGGGAACACTATCTGAAACTTCACAGCCACATCCACTCAGGTACTGTTTATGTCTTTAACCACTTCAGCTATGGAAGATTTTACCCCTCCATGACCAGGCCATTTTTGCGTTAATTTAAGTGGTAATTTCGTGGTCATGCAACACTACACCCAAATTAATTGTTTTTTGCATATTTGTTCACACAAATAGAGCTTTCTTTTGGTGATATTTGATTGCCACTGTGTTTTTATTTTTTTTATTTTTTATTATATAAATGAGCAAAGACCAAAAATTAAAAAAAAACGATCTTTTTTACTTTCTGCTATAAAACATATTCAATAAATTAAAAAATCTAATTTCTTCATAAATTTAGGCCAAAATGTATTATGTTACATGCCTTTTTTTTCTGAAAAAAAAAAAATAGCAATAAGTGTATATTGATTGATATGTGTGAAAGGCATAGTGTCTACAAACGATGGTGTATATATACTGGAATTTTTCATTTATTTATTTTTTATACTAATGATGGTAGTGATCAACGACTGGGACTGTGATAGTGCGGCAGGTAATGTTACACTAACTGACACTTTGCAGTAACTGACTAACTGCCACTGACATTTCCAGTGATCAGTGCTAATAATATACACTGTCACTGTACTAATAGCACTGGCTGGGAAGGGGTTAACATCTAGGAGCAATCAAGGGGTTAATTGTGCCTAACAATGTGTAATATGTGTAACGTGTGCTGCTTTTTACTACAGACCAACACAAGGCTCTAGGCTATGATTCCACACAGCGGATCAACAGGTCCCAGCCATGAATCATTGGCTGGGATCAGCTAACAAACTCTTGCTGTGTCAAATCACAGAAGGGTAGACAGGTGGGGCACGTGTGCGTGTCCAAAACCCAGAAACAGGCATTGCTGTGCCTGTAGGAGCCGCCTGCTGCAGTATATGTACTGCAACAGGTCGGCAAGCAGTTAAGTTAGCTGAACAAAAAAACTGAACCTGTACTCCCATTCACACATTTGAGGTAGATGGGGAATCCTCCCTGCTGTGCTTTTGTATTCTGACAGCAGGGAGACTCCCCCACTGTCAGAGTACAGAGATCAGCCCTGCAGATATTGGCTGCAGCAGCTGATCAAGTGTCTTTTATCTGACAGGGTGGTTAAACAGAAGTTGATTGGTGGATCGACTTCTGTTCAAATGCAGTGGCTATGCATGGATTGTAATTCAGTTGGTCCATGCTCAATTGGACAAAATTTGATCCATCTTTAGGCCTTGTTCATACCATACGTGCAGAAAAACTGATGGAAACTGATGTGCAGATTTCACTTGCAGAGACATTAGTTTACTTTTGGCTCAGTTTACTTAGGGCTTAGGGCAAAGACATTAATTTTTCTGCATGGGCACAACAAAATCATTTGTTCTCTATGTGTCCTGTTCACACCACAACACTAGTATCATGTGCAGATTTTTTCTGCACAGGAATCTGCAACGTGTACAAAACTCATTGAAGCGTGCATGAAAACTGACGTCTATGCAAGTGAAATCTGCACATCAGTTTTCATCAGTTTTTTTGCACAAATGGTGTGAACGAGGCCTTATGCAGGCCATAGATGGGGAGAAAAACTGCAGATTTTTCTTTTAAAAAACGAAAAATCGGTTGTTCAAGTGGCCGACGTTACCATCAATGGTAAAAAAAATCGGCCGATTTTCTACCCGTCTAGAGCCGGCAAAAAGTGTCCCTGCAGAGAGCTCTGCTATTTCTTTGACAGTTCTCTGACAGTTCCTTGACATTTATAGAAGTTGCAACAATGTATCTATTTGTTTCCATTTAGGATACAGATGTTTTTATTCGGAAACAAATAGATACAATGTTTCAACCGCTGTAAATGTCAAGGAACTGTCAGAGAACTGTCAGAAATAGCGGAGCTCTCTGCAGAGACACTTTTTGCTGGACTGGAATTCTTCTTATTTTCATCCTACTTCTTCTTCTTCTTCATCCTCATCCTCTTCTTCTTCTTCTTCATCCTCATCCTCCTCATCTTCTTCTTCTTCATCCTCATCCTCTTCTTCTTCATCCTCATCCTCTTCTTCTTCTTCTTCATCCTCATCCTCTTCTTCTTCATCATCCTCATCCTCTTCTTCTTCTGCATCCTCATCCTATTCTTCTTCTTCATCATCATCCTCTTCTTCTTCATCTTCATCCTCATCCTCTTCTTCTTCTTCTTCCTCATCCTCCTCTTCTTCTTCTTCTACTTCTTCTTCATCCTCATCCTCTTCTTCATCCTCATCCTCTTCTTCTTCATCATCATCCTCATCCTCTTCTTCTTCTTCATCCTCATCCTCTTCTTCCTCATCCTCATCCTCTTCTTCCTCATCCTCTTCTTCTTCCTCATCCTCATCCTCTTCTTCTTCATCATCCTCTTCTTCATCATCATCCTCATCCTCTTCTTCATCCTCTTCTTCTTCTTCATCCTCATCCTCTTCTTCTTCTTCATCCTCATCCTCTTCTTCTTCATCCTCTTCTTCATCGTCTTCCTCTTCTTCTTTTTGTCTTCCTCTTGCAGGTCACTGCTCATGCGCAGATTTTTTTATCGGAAAAAAATCGGCCGATTTGCCCACTAATTGCCGCGAAAATCGGCCGATCGGCAAAATCGGCCGATTTTTTTCCAACTTTACCGAAAAAAAAACCGGCCAAAATACCAAAAAACGGCCGACCAAATCGCCCACTAACGATCCGAAAATCGGCCGATTTTATTTTCGGCCGAAAAATCGGCCGATTTTCGACCCATCTATGGCCTGCATTACTCTAATTCTGAAGTTAAAAGCTGATTGGCTACCATGCACAGCTGCACCGGATTCTGCATGCTCCAGTTCTAGTAAATCCCCCCATAGTATGTCTCTTCTGCAATAACAAAATCCTTCCTGCTCACAAGTTTATTTGCAGGTTAGGTTCTGCTTTAAGAAAAAATGAGAACAGATTATCCTATACATGTTTATATTTGTCTCATCCAGATATATACTGATGTTCTGTTCCAGCAGTTCCTTCAGGAAGACATTGACTCTTCTGTGTCATTGCAGGTGAAAAGCCATTTAGATGCAGTCTCTGTGAGTCTGCGTTTAATCGCAAGGACAAGTTAAAACGACACATGTTGATCCACGAACCCTACAAGCAGTACAAGTGCCCTTTCGCGTATGTATCTTGTGAATGTGATCTTTTCAAACCGCAGGTGTATAAAAAAAAAAAAATGACGGTTTGACCATTGATGTGACGCAAACATGCATCAGCTGATTCAAGGGGAAGCTTGCAGCCTGCGACTAGCTTGAGAATGAGCAGATGTCTCGTATCCTGTCATTATCAGTCAAACATCTGCCACATACCGTATTTTTGGCTCCATAAGACGCACTTTTTTCCCCTCAAAAAAGGGGGGAAATGTCAGTGCGTCTTATGGAGCGAATGTAAAGCGGCCGGTCCGGTATTTCTGCCGCCACCATGTCAGAATATCGGGCCGGCCGCTCAGTTCTTCTCTCCTGCAGGACCTTACCTGTTCCTCGCTCCAGCGCTGCAGTCTTCCCGCGGCGGCTTCTGTGACAGCCGGGAGCCCACTGCACATGCACTGCGCTTTGTGAATGGTCTGGTGTCTTTTGGGACACATGACAGGTCCCAGAAGGCTCCGGGCCATTCACAAAGCGCAACGCTTCTCCCGCATGCGCAGTGGGCACCCGGCTGTCACAGAAGCCACCGCAGGAAGAAGAGGGAAGGACAACTCCTGTCAAATTCAGGTACCCGTTCCCCCTCCCTCCCCAAAGGTCCACAGTCTCTGGTAATTCCCTGTACTGTCTGCAGTCTCTGGTAATTCCCTTTACTGTCCGCATTCTCTGGTCATCCCCTGCACTGTCTGCAATCTCTGGTCATCTGTAGTATGTTCACAGTCTCTGGTCATTCCCTGTACTATGTCCGCAGTCTCTGGTCATTCCCTGTACTATGTCCTCAGTCTCTGGTCATCTCCTGTACTGTGTCCGCAGTCTCTGGTCATCTCCTGTACTGTGTCCGCAGTCTCTGGTCATCTCCTGTACTGTGTCCGCAGTCTCTGGTCATCTCCTGTACTGTGTCTGCAGTCTCTGGTCATCTCCTGTACTGTGTCCGCAGTCTCTGGTCATCCCCTGTACTGTGTCCGCAGTCTCTGGTCATCCCCTGTACTGTGTCTGCAGTCTCTGGTCATCCCCTGTACTGTGTCTGCAGTCCATTGGTTCCGAATATTTTTTTTCTTGTTTTTCTCCTCTAAAACCTAGGCGCGTCTTATGGTCAGGTGCGTCTTATGGAGCGAAAAATATGGTATGTCACATGTTAAAGAAGGAGAATCACAAGAATTTTCAAGAACTTTGTTGGATCCGCTAGGGCAAACAATTCATGTAGCAGTTGGTCCCGTTCAGATCTGTGCTGTGATTGGGGAACTAAAAGCACTTTTTTCTTAGTGATTATTGTAGCTCCACCCTAGGCTGAAGCCCAATTTATGGGCGTTCCTATGGGGGAGCTTCAGCACAGCACTGAGCCTTGTTCTTCCACCTCTGAGTACAATATGTTTGAGAAAAGTGGAATGGAAGAGAAACTACATTTCACACCAGATCATCCCTGCAGTCATGCTGTGGAAGATCATCTCTATTTATCTGAGACTGTATGGGTTAGTGGGGTTAATTCAAAGTTTATGGTGAGGTTACATGTAAAGGTTGTGATTGGGGGGAGGGTGTCAGAATATGGGGCCCCGTGTGTAGATGTGTGTAAAACAAATCGAACTTTATGTGTAAAAAAAAAAAAATAATTATTTTTTGTTCCCTAAGGTCTCACACGGGCTGCAACAAAGAATTTAATCGTCCGGACAAGCTGAAAGCTCATGTTTTGTCACATTCAGGTAAGTGGGTAAAGTCTCTAGTACTATGCTTGTTGCTGTGGCTGTTCTAGGTCCTAGTTTTAATAGCAGTTCTCCCATCATCTGAATCAGGGATGAAAACACACAAATGTCAGTACTGCTCTAAGTCATTCAGCCGGCGAGCACATATGATAGAACATCAAAGGAGCCATACAGGGAATTATCGCTTCTGCTGCCCCAGCTGTGGTAAAGGATTTACTCGACAGAAATATCTGAAAGAGCATAAGTGCCGACTGCTGGCGGAAAATGAAAAGGACCAGGTAAGGAGGTAGAGGGATCAGCTTTTCTAAATTAAATCAATTAGTGAGCTGCCAGTGCTATCCAAGGAGTTATGCAGCAATGCTAAAGTCAGAAACTCCACTCAGATTATCCTCATCTCACTTTTATTTAATCGCAAGGTGACATATTACAGGAAGCCGCAGGAAACTTTGCAAAGCATTATATTCTGCATAGGCTGGCAGGGAGGGGGGCACATTGCGTTTTGGAGAAATGTCCCAGAATTCCATTTTAAACTTTGGAAGCTGTGGCCAAAAAAACAGAGGGCAAAAGGCCAGTTCCCAGTACTGTCTGTGGTCTCCCTGCAACTGATATCCCCCCATGATACTGATTTACAATGCCTTGCCCTGCACCTGTCTCTATGTAGGTGGACATCTTGGTAGAGGCAGGGCTTTACTTCCTCATGTCAGAGCAACCAGCAAGGAGAACTGTGAGCAGCGCAGTAATGACATCATCAAATCTCCTGAGACTAGCATTCAGAGGCAGCAATGCCTTAGATCTTACTGTAGATATAGAGCTATGAGGCTGTAGATATGGGAATGCCTAGGCACACTCACATACCTGAAAGTGCACCACCAGACAAAAGGTACATTTTTCAGGGTACTGCTTAGACATAATTAACTCTGTCACTGCCAGGTCCGTACCTTGTAAAAAAAATAAAAAAATGTCCTCTGTCACGCCGTCTGCCCCCAAGCCCCCCCCCCCGCAACTTTGACCCCCCCACTCACCGGTCCCCTGCTGCTGGCAGGCGTCAGGATGGAGGTTAGTGGGGGTTAGTAAACATGTCTTTACAAGCTTCCTCCCTCTTTCCTTTAGTGGAAACAGTTAGCGATCACTACTGATCTATGAATGAATGCGGAGACTCTGTAGAGACATTCATTCATGTAATGTGCAGCTTAGGCTGCAGAGAAAGGGACTGTCTTCAGTTCCTTTCTCTGTCTCAAAAAAGAGATATCAGGGGTCTGTTTTGTCCCCTGATATTGTTGAAAATACTTAAAAATAAAATTGTAAAAATAAATGTAAAAAGTAATTTTAAAAAACATAGTAAGTAGGGATGCAGCAATACCCTTTTTTTTTTTTTTTTTAATTGGTGAGTACGAGCTCCGATACGTTTGGTCAAGTACTCGCCGATACCAAGTACCTATACTTTGCGGCGCGATTTGCATCCATACAAAATGAATACCTGACCAAATTGCATGCAGTTTCCTTACCACTTCTGTGTGAACACAGGCTTGTCATAGTGATTTCAGCCTGGGTTCACTCAGGTGCGGTGTAGGAAACCACATGCAATTCAGACAGGAGTCTGTTCCAATGACATGCCATTCTTTGCAGTGCGATTTGCGCACAGTCATTTTGTATGGACGCAAATTGCCCCACAAAGTATCGGTATTGGGAACATTTTCCCAAGTATGAGTATCGGAACCGCTAACAATACCGGTATCTGTGCATCCCTAATAGTAAGGCCTTGTTCACACATGGCATACACAGCGTATTCCCCTGCATGGCTGTGTTTACCTGCACAGGGATACACAGGTGTTCCGTGCATCCTTGTGCAGGCAGTTCCGTTGATGTCATTTGGGATGTAGCAGCTGCACAAACACAGCCGTTGCTCCCAATTTGACAGTCATGTAGGTCCCGGTACATGTTCCTGAGCTCATGCTATCTGTGTTTGTGGTCGTGCACCCAAACCCACACAGATGTCACATTGTGAGCAGTGGCTATGCCCATGCAGCCATTGCATCCCAATTGACATGAATGGGACTGCCTGCATGGGGATGCATGGAACACCTGGGCATCCCCATACAGGTAAATAAGGCCCTCCACGACCATACATTTTAGTATGTTCCATGTGCCCATGTGAACAAGGCCTTAGAAGAAATATAGCGGGAATTTAAAAAAAAAAATCTTGTGTTGTGTTTGTGTGCACTAATAATGATTATAGTGTATTTTTAGTAAAAAAAGGGATTTTATTTTTTTTATTTATTTCAGGTACTTATATAGCACCGTCAATTTACGCAGCGCTTTACATATATATTGTACATTCACATCAGTCCCTAACCCTCAAGGGGCATACAATCTAAGGTCCCTAACTCACATTCATACATACACATACTAGGGCCAGTTTAGACAGGATCCAATTAACCTACCAGCATGTATTTGGAGTGTGGGAGGAAACCAGAGTACCCAGAGGAAACCCACGCAGGCACAGGGAGAACATGCAAACTCCAGCCAGGTGGTGTCGTGGTTGGCATTCGAACCGACGACCCTAGTACTGCCAGGCGGAAGTGCTAACCATTTAGCCACTGTGCTGCCTGGTGAACATTTGCATAAATACTGCAGGGCCTAAAAAATCAATAGCACTTTTTTATTCTACAGGTCATGTGCTTTCAGAAAATGTATGGTTTGGAAAATATTTTCAAATTCTGAAAGCTGTAAGTGAAAAATGGTAAACCTCCAGATTTTGAGACTAAATTGTTTTTATTTACAGTTTTGCTCACATTCTGTTTTCATCATTTCCCAAAAAGGCGCAATGTACAATTTACAAATATTTGTCTTTTATTAACTCAATACAGCTTTAGATTTTATATTTAGTAGGAATTTAGCATGAATTTTGTAAAATTTTGCCATGTATATATCTATTAGTAATGATTTTAGTGTATTTTGAGTGAAAATAACAATTTGATGAACATTTGTGCAACTACTTGTGGGGCCTAAAAAATCAGTAGTACATTTTTTTTATTCTACAGGTCATTTGCTTTCAGAAAAATATATGGTGTGGGGGGTCTTTTACAAACTCTGAAAGTTGTAAGTGAAAATGATAACCTCAGATTTTTAGAGTAAATTGTTTTATTTTACAGTTTTGCGTATCTTCCGTTTTCCCCATTTCACAAAAAGGCACAATCTAAAATTTGCAAATATTTGTTATTAACTCAATATAGTTTTAACTTTTATAATAACCTGGAATTTTGTAAATTTTGCCATGTGTGTATCCAATAATAATGATTTTAGTGTATTTTTAGCAAAAATATTGTTTTGAGAAACATTTGAGCAAATATCACAGGGCCTAAAGAATCAGTATTGTCTCCCTTTTATTCTAATGGTCATGTGCTTTCAGTAAATATATGGTTTTGGGGGGGGGGTGGCCTGGCCACCTGAGTTTAAAAGTGGAGCGCAGGGCCTGGCAGCTAAAGGGTTAAAGTGGTTCTAAAGGCAGGGTTTTTTTTTTACCCTAATGCATTCTATGCATTAAGGTAAAAAAAAACCTTCTGGGTGCAGCTTCCCCCTCAGCCCCCCTTATACTTACCCGAGCCTCATCTTGACCCAGCGATGTGAATGAGAGCCACGGCTCTCCCATGTCTCTTTCTCCTCATTGGCTGCCACAGCAGCAGGAGCCATTGGCTCTTGCTGCTGTCAATCACAGCCAGTGAGCCAATGAAGAGAGAGTGTGGGGCAGGGCCAAGCCATGCTGTGTGTGTGAATGGACAATGTCCATTCACAGGGCCAAGCCATGCTGTGTGTGTGAATGGACAATGTCCATTCACAGGGCCAAGCCATGCTGTGTGTGTGAATGGACAATGTCCATTCACCGCAGCATTGCTTGGGAGCGAGCCTGCGAGCTGGGGACACTCTGCAGGCGGGAGGAGCCAGGACCACTAGCAGGGACCCAAAACCAATAGGATCGAGGCTGCTCTGTGCAAAACCATTGCACAGAGCAGGTAAGAATAATCTGTTTTTTGTTTTGTTTTTTATCCTGTCCTATACACCCCGGTTACATCAAACCCTACTTTGAAATTGTGCGACTTACAGTGAAGTCGCACGATTTCAAAGTCCGATGACATGCCAATTTCAGATGCGATTTGCAAGACATCTGATACAGATGTCTATGCAAATCTCACCAAAAGTAGTGCATGTACTACTTTTGAAATTGGTGTGGCTTTGACCAAGTGGGAACCGCACCGATAAGACCGCCGTCATTGCAGACAATAGTCTGCGATTTGCAAGTCGCATGGCATGCAAATCGCATGGCAATTCGTATCCAGTGTGCCCGGGGTCCTAATATCTCTAAATGTTCTCTATAACATAACATAAGCAAATCTTCCCTCTTTTGCGCTCAGTTCCACTATATTTGCATTCTAAAGTGGCGTATTGGTTTGTACTGTGATAACAACTTTGTATTCTAACACACTGTGATTAGGTGAGAAAGGCTCAGAGGAAAAGGGGACGAGGGAAAGCAGACGATGAGGCTGCTGAAGAGGAAGAGACAACACTGACAGAACTGAAGACAAGAGATCAGCGCCTTGATGACTCTGGTCCAGGAGAAGAAAGCTTTCAGCAATCTGATGCTGTACTTTCCATTGTGGTTGAAGGTGCAGGAGCTGCCAATGACAGCTTAGACGTGTCCTCCGGTCCTGACAACGCGGCCACCACCACCGTGACACTGGCAGAGCTGCAGAATGCCACAGACCCTTCATGTTCTATGCTGGCAGTACCTATATATATACAGAGCCCAGAATGACTAGACTAGGAGAACAGAAACATCGGACCTCTTGTGGTAGTATACCAATCACAAACCTTGCTTTTGTTATGGATTCCCATAAACCCCATTATAGATCAAATTTGAATACATAGAAGAAATTACATGAAAAACAGTGAGGTTTATCAAGTAATTTTACATCACATGGGGGGGGATTTACTAAAGCTGAAACACTCAGAATTTGGTGCAGCTCTGCATGGTAGCCAATCGGCTTTTAAATTCACTTAAGCTTTGACAATAAAACCTGGAAGCTGATTGGTTTCTCTGCAGAGCTGCACCAGATTTTACATGTTCCGGTTTCATTAAATCTGCCCCAATATGTTGTTTAGGGCACATGACTAAATACTAGGATTGCACCAATACCAACCCCACTATTGGTGCTGATACTAAGCATTTGCACGAGTATTCATATTATTATTATTATACAGGATTTATATAGCGCCAAAAAGTTTGCTCAGCGCTGTACATTATAGTGGGGGACAGAACATGAGACAATACAGTAACAAAACAATACACGAGGGGTTCGAGCATGCAAATGCTCCCATACCTGAAACCGATACCTTTGTGGTGCAATTTGAACCCATACAAAATGAATAGGCTCATATCGTATTGCAAAGAATCGCTTGTACTTGTACAAGGTATTGGTAAGGGTGGTAATCATTCCACCAATTTTAAAAAACTGTATCGGTGCAATGATTATTAAATACACAAATGAAATATGAACAGTCCAAGAATTGCATGTACTTTGAACAGGAATGCGGTGTGATTCCTGTCCGAATCCCTGCGTGTGCTGTGCGATTTGTAGCGCGATTTGAGCCTTTCATTTTGTATGGCGCAAATCGTATCGCAGCCATGAGGAAACCGCATGTGATTCAGACAAGAATCACACTGCATCCCTGTTCAAAGCACATACAATTCTTTGCGATTGGAGCTCATTCATTTTGTATGGGTTCAAATTGCACAGCAGAGGTATTGGTATGGGTGGTACTTGGGCAAACCGATAAAAAAAAAACTATCCGTGCAACCCTGCTAAATACACAAATGAAATGTGAACTGTCAAAGAATTGCATGTACTTTTAACTTGAATGCGGTGCGATTCCTGTCCGAATTCCTGTGTGTGCGGTGCGATTCCTGTCCGAATTCCTGCGTGTGCGGTGCGATTCCTGTCCGAATTCCTGTGTGTGCGGTGCGATTCCTGTCCGAATTCCTGCGTGTGCGGTGCGATTCCTGTCCGAATTCCTGTGTGTGCGGTGCGATTCCTGTCCGAATTCCTGCGTGTGCGGTGCGATTCCTGTCCGAATTCCTGCGTGTGCGGTGCGATTCCTGTCCGAATTCCTGCATGTGCGGTGCGATTCCTGACCAAATTCCTGCGTGTGCGGTGCTACATGAACTGTGAATTAAGCCTTTCATTTTGTATGGCGCAAATCACACCACACCCACGAGGAAACCGCACGGGATTCAGAGAAGAATCACACTGCATCCCTGTTCAAATCTCATGGAATTCTTTGCAGTGTGATTGGAGCTCATTCATTTTGTATGGCACAAGTCGCACCACACCCAGGAGGAAGCCGCATGTGATTCAGACAAGAATCACACTGCATCCCTGTTCAAATCACATACAATTCTTTGCAGTGCGATTGGAGCTCATTCATTTTGTATGGGTTCAAATCGCACAGCAAAGGTATTGGTATGGGTGGTACTCGGGCACACCGATTAAAAAAAAAAAATAACTATCCATGCAACCCTACTAAATACACAAATGAAATGTGAGCTGTCAAAGAATTGCATGTACTTTTAACTTGAATGCGGTGCGATTCCTGTCCAAATTCCTGCATGTGCGGTGCGATTCCTGTCCGAATTCCTGCGTGTGCGGTGCGATTCCTGTCTGAATTCCTGCGTGTGTGGTGCGATTCCTGTCTGAATTCCTGCGTGTGCGGCACGATTCCTGTCCGAATTCCTGCGTGTGCGGTGCGATTCCTGTCCGAATTTCTGCGTGTGCGGTGCGATTCCTGTCGGAATTCCTGCCTGTGCGCTGCGATTCCTGTCTGAATTCCTGCGTGTACAGTGCGATTCCTGTCCGAATTCCTGCATGTGCGGTGCGATTCCTGTCCGAATTCCTGCGTGTGCGGTGCGATACCTGTCCGAATTCCTGCGTGTGCGGTGCGATTCCTGTCCGAATTCCTGCGTGTGCGGTGCAATTCCTGTCCGAATTCCTGCGTGTGCGGTGCGATTCCTGTCTGAATTCCTGCGTGTGCGGTGCGATTCCTGTCCGAATTCCTGCATGTGCGGTGCGATTCCTGTCCGAATTCCTGCGTGTACGGTGCGATTCCTGTCCGAATTCTTGTGTGTACGGTGCGATTCCTGTCCGAATTCCTGCATGTGCGGTGCGATTCCTGTCCGAATTCCTGCGTGTACGGTGCGATTCCTGTCCGAATTCTTGTGTGTACGGTGCGATTCCTGTCCAAATTCCTGCATGTGCGGTGCGATTCCTGTCCGAATTCCTGCGTGTGCGGTGCTACTTTAACTGTGAATTAAGCCTTTCATTTTGTATGGCGCAAATCACACCACACCCAGGAGGAAACCGCATGTGATTCAGACAAGAATCACACTGCATCCCTGTTCAAATCACATACAATTCTTTGCAGTGTGATTGGAGCTCATTCATTTTGTATGGGTTCAAATCGCACAGCAAAGGTATTGGTATGGGTGGTACTCGGGCACACCGATAAAAAAAAAAAAAACTATCCGTGCAACCCTACTAAATACACAAATGAAATGTGAACTGTCAAAGAATTGCATGTACTTTTAACATGATTGCAGTGCGATTCCTGTCCGAATTCTTGCTTGTGCGGCGCGATTCCTGTTCGAACTCCTGCGTGTGCGGTGCGATTCCTGTCCGAATTCCTGCGTGTGCGGTGCGATTCCTGTCCGAATTCCTGCGTGTGCGGTGCGATTCCTGTCCGAATTCCTGCGTGTGCGGTGAGATTCCTGTCCAAATTCCTGCGTGTGTGGTGCTACTTGAACTGTGAATTAAGCCTTTCATTTTGTATGGCGCAAATCACACCACACCCACGAGGAAACCGCATATGAATCAGAGAAGAATCATAGTGCATCCCTGTTCAAATCACATGGAATTCTTTGCAGTGTGATTGGAGCTCATTCATTTTGTATGGTACAAGTCGCACCACACCCAGGAGGAAACCGCACGGGAATCAGACAAGAATCACACTGCATCCCTGTTCAAATCACAAACAATTCTTTGCAGTGCAATTGGAGCTCATTCATTTTGTATGGGCTCATATCGCACAGCAAAGGTATTGGTAAGGGTGGTACTCTTGCACACTGATAAAAAAAAAACAGCATCGGTGCAACCCTACTAAATACACAAATAAAATGTGAACTGTCAAAGAATTGCATGTACTTTGAACAGGAATGCGGTGCGATACGTGTCCGAATCCCTGTGTGTGTGGTGCTATTTGAAGTGCGATTTGAGCCTTTCATTTTGTATGGCACAAATCGCATCGCAGCCACGAGGAAACTGCATGTGATTCAGACAAGAATCGCACTGCATCCCTGTTCAAATCACATGGAATTCTTTGCAGTGCCATTGGATCTCATTCATTTTGTATGGGCTCAAATCGCACAGCAAAGGTATTGGTATGGGTGGTACTCATACACACCGATAAAAAAACCGCATCGGTGCAACCCTACTAAATACACAAATGGAATGTGAACTGTCTTATCTGCCAAAGGTTTTGCAATCCTGTCCGGCCACTTTTTTGATTTACACATCTCCGCCAGACAGCAACGCTGTGAGGATGACACTGCTTTCTTTGTTACAGTGCTGTCAGCTCCCTATCTGCAGCCTGTTGATTGGACAACGTAGGGATAATAATACACTGATAAGACACGAACTCTGCTCTCTCCTTCTGTCAACATGTTCCCTGTGAGCATATGTGCATGCGGCAGAACCTGATTGGTTTCTAGTGCTGCCCCTCCTTCTCCTAGAGTGCTGCTGTTCAGGACATGACAGTGGCTCATATCAAGACCGATTCAGGTACTTATGCTGGTTGTATGTACAATGAATTGCGTTATTTTTAAAAGACCCATCTTCATTAAACTGTGTTTTTTTTTTCATATCTGCCTGGAGTTCATCTTTACATTTTTGCCTGTGGAACGGAATAGGACATGTCCTGTAGTAAAGCCGGCCATAGATAGAATCTCAGGCGGTTCAGCAGGGACTAGCTGAGATCCGATCCATCTATGGGTAGGCCTGTTGCACTGAAGTTGATCCATCGATCGACTTCAGTACAACCATCCTGTCTGATTATGTCACAAGATTACTTTTTTTAAGTGTTTACATACCCTCCGTTCTCAGCTGCATAAGGAGCTCAGGGAGGAGAAACAGCAGCACACTAATCTTCAGTGTCCACAAATTATAGTATATATCTGAAAATCAATCAGTCCTGATGTACTGACGGCCTATCTAATTTCTTGAGGCCCAAAAATGTCAGGACAGTACAAATACCCCCCAAATTACCCCTTTTTGGAAAGTAGACAGCCTGTGGTATACTGTAGGAGGCATGGTGAGTATTTTGAAGTTTTAATTTTTTGTCACTTTTTTTGGGGAAAATAAAGAAATGAAAATTTTTTTTTTAACATACTGTCACCAGTGTAGTACAGCGTCATCATATAACTGGTGTGGCGGTGATTAGAGACACTGACTGGTGACAGTAAGAAAATATTTTTTTTGTTAATAAAACACTGTGACCACTGTAATATATTGTTACCATAGTAACATTGTACTACTCTGGGGAAGTGATCAGGATTCTTTTTCTATTTTGTTTTACACACTATGATTGCCTATTGCAGAGATTAGAGACACTGGTGACAGTAAGAAAAATAATTTTTTTTCATTTTTAAAAAAATAAAAAATGTTTTTGTTAATAAAACACTGACCACTGTAATATATTGTTACCATAGTAACATTGTACTACTCTGGGGAAGTGATCAGGATTCATTTTTTATTTTGTTTTACACATTATGATTGCCTATAGCAGCGATTAGAGACACTGACTGGTGACAGTAAGAAAAATAATTTTTTTTCATTTTTTTTTTATAAAAAAAAATGTTTGTGTTAATAAAATACTGTGACCACTGTAATATATTGTTACCATAGGAACATTGTACTACTCTGGGGAAGTGATCAGGATTCATTTTTTATTTTGTGTTACACATTATGATTGCCTATAGCAGCGATTAGAGACACTGACTGGTGACAGTAAGAAAAATAATATTTTTCATTTTTTTTTTTAATAAAAAAAAAGTTTTTGTTAATAAAACACTGTGACCACTGTAATATATTGTTACCATAGTAACATTGTACTACTCTGGGGAAGTGATCAGGATTCATTTTTTATTTTGTTTTACACATTATGATTGCCTATAGCAGCGATTAGAGACACTGACTGGTGACAGTAAGAAAAATAATATTTTTCATTTTTTTTTTTTAATAAAAAAAAATGTTTTTGTTAATAAAACACTGTGACCACTGTAATATATTGTTACCATAGTAACATTGCACTACTCTGGGGAAGTGATCAGGATTCATTTTTTATTTTGTTTTACACACTATGATTGCCTATAGCAGTGAAATTCACTGCTATAGGCAAGCTTTTAAGTGAATGAAATTGATTCCTTCGTTGTTTTTTGTTGTGATTAGCTGATTGGCTACAGACATGACACAGATAGGCTGTGATTGGCCCAGTCTGTACCACGTGATCACTGTGACCAATCACAGCTAGCAACACAATTGTATACAATGGAGGACATGAAAGGAAGCCACCCGAATTCATTCTGAGGGAGGGGGTGGAGCCTGACTATAGCGGCTCGGAAGAGTGTGTAGCAAGCACTCTCCGTTAGCCTCCCCTCGTCTATTCTCCCCATGAGGCCCCGATAGAGAGACCAGCTGCATTGAGGGTGAGCGGTAACTCACCCGCTGGAGAGAGGTGGCGGAGTTCCGGGGACGGTTGGGCTGCTGAGATCCAGGAGAGTGCCGGAGAGAGAGCCGGAAGGAGGACGTCTTGGGGTTCTCCCCTGACGACCGCCGGCGCCTACAGAGGAGGAGTGGAGTTGCCAGGGAGACGGTTGGAGCCTGGATTCAAGAGAGAGCTGGGAGAAGGACGCCTCGTGGTTTCCTCTGGCGTCTCGTGGCGGCTTCGGAGGAGGAGTAGGGTTGCCAGGGAGACGCCAGTGAGACGGTAGAGGCATTGGAGCGGCGCTGACACGTGGGAAGCCGCGGAGGAGCTCTGGGAGCTCCGAGTGTGAGAGAGAGAGAGATTGCCCGACACCTGAGCAAGAGGGTGAAGAGGTGGAGGGTAAATAACATATTGCCCCCACAATATATTATAATATTCTCAGCTGCTTACCGTCGTCCTGTTTCCTCTATCCATCGTCCTGTCTCCTCTATCTACCCCCACCTCTATACTACCTACATACCATACCATACCAGCTCTACAGTCTAACAGTTTCATATTACCACCTTCTCAATACGGCTAAACCCTCCAACTTCCATATTACTCCTGTCTCTGTTATACTATCAACCTGTGTTGTATACTGTGCTGTATACCACCTTCAATCTAAGGAGACATGTGATGAGAAGATAAGCCATATGAGTTATATGAGACCCCTAGGAATCCCTTCAAGAGGATACTAGAGGACACAATTACAGAGGAGGAATGCTTCTGGAGTGAAGTTCCAACATGGAGGGTGAGTGATGACCGTGGGTTGTCCTGCAGGTCCTCTTTAACACTCTTTATACATTGGACTTGTATATTAGACTTTTATACACATTGAGTTCTCGTACTAGATTCCAATGTGCCTATAATAAGACATTGTATTAAATATTCAATCTGAAAAATAAAAGAAAAAGGAGATTCCTAGGGCGGGTCTGAAGATTGGGAGGAGTAAGAGAACAGGAGTTCCTTGAAATAAGAGTAAAAAGTTTCAAAAACAACATGAAAGGTAAAAATACCAAAGGGAGCGGGCCTAAGAACACCCAAACTGGTACGATTAAGAAGTATGTGTCACAAAGAAATGTTACCCCAGAAAGAACTCAGGGAATAAGTGAAAAAAGTGATTTGGAAATAAGCTTGGATAATAGCCCGAGACTTTCCCTGGGCCCAGTATATAATAGTCAAATGGAAGGCATGGAACCGAGAGATCTTGAAAGAGATTTGCAAATACCTAATAAAAAAGAAATGGCGGAAATGTTTAAAGGCTTGGAAGAATCAATAAAGCAAGAGATGGGGATGATACGCGAAGACTTGGGACAATTGTTAACTAGGGTGGAGGAAATAGAGGAGAAGGTTCATACCCATGCCCAGGCCATCCCAAAATTAGAGAAGTGGATAACGGAAGATAGAAAAGAACAAAAGAGATTACTTTATATGATGGAAGAACAACAAAATAGAGAAAGGAGAAATAATCTCAGAGTAAGAGGAGTCCCGGAACTGACACAGGGGGAAGATTTAAAAGAGCTAACTGCCAAAATTTTGATCTCCATAATGGATAAATCGGATGAGGAGATGCTTAAATTGGATGAAGTATATAGGATTGGGAAGTATCAACAAGAAAAAGGGGTAGAAAAACCAAGGGATATAATTGTTAAACTCCATAACTACGGAGATAGAGAAGAGATATGGAAAAAGATTAAAGGAAGAACAAATATTACATACGAAGGAAAAAGTATTCAAATTTTTGCAGATTTAACAGCAGAGACTCTGAGAAGGAAGAGATCACTGAAACCCCTTCTAGAAGTGATGAAAAAACATAATGTGAAATACAGATGGGGCCGGGACATAAGTTTAATTGGGTGGAGGGATGGAACTACAGCTATATTAAGATCTCCGGAAGATATGGAAGACTTTTGTGATAAATTTGGACTGCAAAGACAAGAGATACCTGGTTGGGAAGTGGGGGAGGGAGAGGTGGACAGCTGTGGGTCAAGAAAGTAGCAGCTGGTTAAAAGAGGAAATAGAGAAACAATAGATAAGGGGACACCGGGGAGGAGGGGGGAAGGTGAGCGGTTATGGTCAGAGTCGAACCCCTATAGAGGGATCAGAGGTGGAAAATGATCCGAAGGCATAGGAGGCCTGGGGGGGATGGGGAGGTGGGAGGTTGGGGGGGGAGGAGATCTCAGGGGGGGAGGGCTAGGGAGGACGGGGTTTTTAGGGGTAACACTCTGCATAATGGAAGAGAAAGAGATAGGAAAAGAGAGAAAGGATAAGATATGATAGATGGAAGATCTCCGATTTATAACTTATAATGTAAAGGGATTGAACTGTCCTGGGAAGAGATTTAAATTATTTAAGGAGCTACTGCATAGGGAGGCTTCGGTGGTGTTTCTGCAGGAGACACACCTAGAGATTAAGTCAAATATAAAGTTGTACTCTAGAAATTACCCAACATGGTTTTATGCGGATTCCCCAATCAAGAGAGCTAAGGGAGTAGCAATAGGGATTGCAAAAAATGTAAGGCTGGAGATAGACGAGAGAGAGGTAGATCCTGAGGGGAGATTTCTGTTCTTAAAGGGTAGATTACAAGAGCAAGAATGTACAATTGTAAATATCTACTGCCCAAATAAAAGACCAGAAGTTTTTCTGAAGGGTGTCCTGAGAAAACTGATGGCCTTTAAGAAGGGACGTTTGATAGTGGCAGGGGATTTGAATTTTTGTATGGACCCACAAATGGATACGACATCTTCTGTGCAAAGAGAGGGAGGTAAAGCTCTGAGAATCCTGAAGAGGGTGATCCATGAGTGTCAACTGGTGGATATTTGGAGAGTGATTCATGGAAAAGAGAGAGATTATACCTTCTTCTCCAAAGCACACGAGATGTACTCCAGATTGGATTATATATTAGTAGATCATCAGCTTATAGATATGGTGGATAAAGTAGAGATAGAGGCGATGTATTTTTCGGATCATGCCCGTTTCACTGAAAATGAGGTGGAGAAGACGATTGACAGGTGGGATAGGTTGGAAGTTGAACGAGGCTCTCCTCCTGGATCAGGAGGTAGATCGAAAAATTAGAGAAGAGATTGAAAGATACTTTCAAGAGAATGAGACAGGGGAGGTGTCGGTGGCTACAGTGTGGGAGTCCCATAAGGCTTATATAAGAGGTATCCTGATTGCGTCCGGGGCAAAAAAGAAAAGGGAAAGAAGAGAAAAACTTACTGGGCTGTTAAAAGAAATAGCTGAGTTAGAGCAGATACATAAAAATAAAAGATCAGAAAAGATAATACAGAAGGTGATAAAAAAGAAAGAAGAACTAGAGCTACTGATGGAGGAGGAGAAGAGAAGAGTCTTTAATAAAGTTGCAAGTGAGAGATATAAATGGGGAGATAAACCAGGAAAATATTTAATGAGAGCTTTGAGGAAAAAAAAAATAGGAATTATATAGAGAAAATAAAAAACTCCAAGGGGGAAATGGTTTACTCAACTAAAGAGATCACCGAGGTGTTTAAAGAATATTACAGCAAGCTATATAATATTGCCTCCCAAGACCCAGTAAATATAAACGGAAATGAGAGAAGAGAGAAAAGAAGGGAATATTTAAAAAATGCAGGACTACCGAAGTTAAGTTATGATCAACTGAATTCCCTTGATTTGGAAATTACACAGGAAGAAATAATAAGAGCATTAAAGAATACTTCGACGGGGAAAAGCCCGGGCCCAGATGGCTACACAGTGAGATACTATAAAAAATACAGTGACCTGTTAATACCCAAACTGAAGAAATATATGAATGCCCTGGGAGGAGAGATGGAGGTGAGATGGGAATCTTTACAGGCCCAGGTGGTGTTGATACAAAAGGAGGAGAAGGATCCCTCTCAGTGCTCTAGCTATAGACCGATATCACTCTTGAACATAGACACCAAACTATATGCAAAGGTCCTAGCAAATAGACTAAAAGATCTTATGCCAGAATGGATCCAGGGAGACCAGGTGGGTTTTGTCCCAGGGAGGGAGGGCAGAGATAATGGCCTAAGAACGCTGTTGCTTATCCAAAAAGCTAGGAAGGGGAAAACCCTGGTAATAGTACTTTCGATCGATGCTGAAAAGGCATTCGATAGAGTAGATTGGAGTTTTATGATGGATACTCTGGAAACTCTAGGAATAGGAGTAAGAATGAGAGAGTGGATAGGAAAGCTGTATAGAGAGCCCTCAGCGATAGTAATGGTTACTGGTGAGAGGTCGGAACCGATTAGAATGTCAAATGGAACTAGACAGGGATGTCCATTATCTCCATTGCTGTATATATTGGCATTAGAACCATTATTGGCAACTATTAGGAAGAATTTAGATATAAAAGGAGTGCAGATTGGGGAAGTCGAACATAAAGTAGCTGCCTATGCGGATGACCTATTGTTTTATGTGGGAAATCCTAGGATAACACTCCCAAATCTAATGAAGAGCTTAAAGGATTATGGGGAGCTATCAAACTTGAAAATCAATCCATCCAAAACTGAGATCTTAAATGTAAACCTTTCAAACAGTGAAAAAGAAAAAATACAAAAAGAATTCCCCTTTATATGGAAAAACAGAGAGATAAAGTATTTGGGGGTGAAACTTTCTGCTTCATGTACAAACCTGTATAAATTAAATTATATCCCACTCTTAAATGAGATTAAGAAGGAACTAAGAGATCCGAGGGAGGTAACCCATCCTGGATAGGCCGTATAAACCTGATAAAAATGATAATCGTACCAAAAATCCTCTATAAATTTCAGATGATTCCAATCAAAATTCCGGAGGTCTTTTTTAAAGTAATAAAAAAGATGTTAACAAAATATATATGGAAAAATAAAAAACCTAGAATATCATATGACTTGTTAAATAGAAATAAAGAGAGAGGAGGCTTGGGAGTGCCAGATATTAAGAGGTACTATAAAGCAGTAGTCTTAGCGAGAATTTATGATTGGACACATAATTTTGAGGGGAAAAGGTGGGTTCAGATTGAGAATGAACTAAGTGGAGTTACCTTGAATAGAATTATATGGGCACCAGCACAATATAGAGGGCTAAAAGAAACCACGAGTGTTTTTACATTAAATGTTTTTAAAGTTTGGGATAAATTGCACAAATTTATGAAATGGGATTTTAACTCACAATTAATTTCACTGAGGAATACGGATTATTTTCCTCCAGGTAAGGAGGAAAGTACAGGGAAATGGATTAGAAAAGAAGATATCCAACTGAGAGACATAATGGAAGGACAGGAATTGAGAACACTTGGGGATTTGAAAGGGGATAAAAGGGAACTTTTTATTAAAATAGATGAATGGAAATATCACCAATTAAAACACTTTGTCAGAAACCTCCCAAAACCGTTGAGATCGAGAGAGGATTGGAATCTGTTTGAGAGGTTGTTAGAAACACGAGGTGATGGGAGGCGAGGCACTGCAAAAATTTATAAAACCCTCACTGAGTTAGACACTTACACAAAACCAATGTATATAGGTAAATGGGAAAGAGATTTGGGAATAGAGATAGATGAAGATAAGCAAAGGAAAATATATAGATTAATACACGAGAATATAAGTATGAGAGAGGTGGAGGTAAATTATAAGTGTTTAACGAGATGGCACATTACACCGAATGTTGAGTATAAGATATGTGGGGAAAATTCACTAGAGTGCTGGAGGGGATGTGGAAAAATAGGCACCTTATATCATATATGGTGGGAGTGCCCAAAGATTCAAGGTTTCTGGGAGATAAGTTTTGGCATAGACCAGAGGTGCCTAAGATAGAGGATTGGGTGGAAAGAACTAATCAAATTTGTAAGATGGAGAGACTGTGTTATATGCAGGAAGACAGGATGGGGTTGTTCTATAAGAGGTGGAGAACATGGGAAGAATACATGGAGAAATATATGAAGTAACTATGTGAGAAAGATAGAAGGATTTACATACCCTATATTCGCGTATGAAGAGGGATAATCGAATTATGCAGAGTGGGTGGGTTTATATGGGGAGAGGGTTTTTTTTTTTTTTTTTTTTTTTTTTTAAACTTGGGCGGGGGGGAAATTAGATTGAGGGGGGGGCGGTAAATGGGAATAAAGATAGTTAGAAATGTTATTAAAGATATGTAAATTTGTATGAGAATAATGATGAAATGTGCAATATATATGGAAAATAAATAGAATTTAAATAAAAAAAAAAAAAAAAATGAAAGGAAGCCACCCATTGTTTACAATTTTCATGTGACCTGCTGTAATTGGTCACAGAGGTCGCATGGTAGCGATGGACACAGCCGATGATCGATCTCGCCGCAGCGTCTCATGATGCCCACCTGGATCTGCAAAAGTCCCGCTCAGCTGTCATTTTGCTATTGGCTGGGGTGAACTAGTTAAAACCACTCATTTTTTATTTTGTTTTTTTTTTGCTGTCTGTTTCTGTCTCACTAGGGAGATTTCCATTCACTTTTTCTCTTGTAGACTGAACAGAAAGTGAGAGGATATCTTTCTAATGGTTGGGAAATCCCCTCTCAGACAGATATCACTGGAAGAAGTGTCACCATTGAAAATATTCCCTGTATTCCTGTACTGTAGCAGCTTTGAAATTTGGATTTCCCATCACTGTCATTCCTGGTAACATTAGTGATCGGGACAATTCGAGAAAGTGAATCTTTCTAATGGAGGGACAGACAGCAATAAAACCTGATAGAGGATCTAATCCTTCTCCACTCTAAAGTAAAGGCAAAAAACTTTTTAGGTTTAGATAAAAAGTTATTTATTGCAGTTTCGGAAAAAATGAAAACGTCAGCTAACACCTTATGACCCTCCCCACTGTACTTACCTCTGTGGGTGATCAGCTGTCAGTGCCCACACAGCCAGTGTAGCGGTCAGAGGATTTGAAATCCTTGCTGTTCTCCCTCTTCTTTCTGCAGGGCTTGTGGGACAGATCAGAGCAATTCTGATTGGTCAGCAGGCACAGAGCATTGATCTGATCCATCCTAGAAGCCAGATGAAAGAATAGGGAGAAGAGCCAGGATTTCAAATTCGCAGACTGCTATACCGGTTGCATGGGTGCTCACAGGTCAACACCAACGGAGGCAAGTGCAGCGAGATCCATCGGGGGGAGGGTGTATGGTATTAGTTCACTTTTTAATTTTTCTAGAAAGGTGAACTAACCCTTTAACCACTAAAGCACAAGAATATTTTACCCCCTTCATGACCAGGCTTTTTTTTTGCTATTCTACATTTTGCCAATTTAATTGGCAATTGCGTGGTCATGCAACACTTTACCAAAATGAAAGTTATATAATTTCTTTTCACACAAATAGAGCTTTCTTTTGGTGGTATTTGATCACCACTCTGATCTTTGTTTTGTATTATATAAACAAAAAACTTTTTACTAGTAATGGCGGTGATCAGCAACTTATAGTAGGACTGTGATAGTGTGGCAGGCAATCTGATATTAACTGACACTTTGTGGGAAACGGCTAACTGACACTGACGTCACCAGTGACACATATATATTGATCAAGTGCTAATAATATATGCTGTCACTGTACTAATGACTGGCTGGGAAGGGATTAACATCTAAGGGCAATTAACTGTGTACCTCATAAAATGTGATGCTTTTACTAATGTATGTGACAGTTTTATTCCCTGCTTTGCAGGGAGAAAAAAAACAGCCACATCACTACACTGGTAGAGAGCCCTGTGTTGTTTACCAATACAGGGCTTTCCTCTGTCATTTGCTCAGTCAATCAGTGGGTCCTGGCCATAAATCATTGGCAGGGACCCTCTGATTGGCTTGTGCTGTAGTGAATGACAGCACAGCTGGGCGACGCCCCCTACCCAGAGATGCCGGATCACATACATGTACATGATCCGGTGCAGAAGATCTGCCAGCCCTCAGTATAAATACATGGAGTGGTCAGCAAATAGTTAAAGGTACAACTAGATATTCTTTTTTTTTGCTACATGCTACTACCCCACCCATGCTACCAGCATCTCCACTGCAGCGGTAGGGCTTCAGCTATGCCTGAACGGAGTTAGCCCTGGTTCACACTGTTGCAACTTTCTATGCGACTTGCTACATATAACATTGCATGACAAATCAAAACACATTAATTTCAATGGGTGCTGTCTTAATCAATTCAACTCAAAACACAGCACCAAAAAAAGGCTCCTGCACTACCTTTCAGCGAATTTGGTGCAACTTGAGTCCCATAGACTGCAATGTTAAATCACAAAGTTGGAAGTAAATCGCACAACTATGGAGTTGCAGCAGTGTGAACCGAGTCTTATTGCGCATGCTCGGCCAGCACCAGAGATTTCTTCACTGAGGATATAGGCACCTTTAGTTATAGATAGAGGGGGGGAAAGGTTAGACCTCTGCAGGTGCAAAATCAAATGCTACTTCTGCACTAAGGGTCCTTTCACAGTGATTCGTTTCTAGACGTGCACACCAGAAATTTTCGTTTCAGATGCATTTGTTCATTGAATAATTTTGTTTTGTCATATTTGTTATGTTGAACCGACTCATTTTCGGAATTCATTTCGTATCTTTGGCATTAGTTTCCTATATATGTTGGTCCAGTGGATTAAAAAAATGTAGCAATTTTTTCGGAAGATTGCTATACACTGTATTGCTAAAAATATTGGGACACCTGCCTTTACATGCACATGAACTTTAATGGCATCCCAGTCTTGGTCTATAGGGTTCAATATTGAGTTGGCCCACCCTTTGCAGCTATAACAGCTTCAACTCTTCTGGGAAGGCCATCTACAAGGTTTTAGAAGTGTGTTCTATGGGAATGTTTGACCATTCTTCCAGAAGTGCATTTGTTAGGTCAGGTACTGATGTCGGACAAGAAGGCCTGGCTCACAGTCTCCGCTTTAATTCATCCCAAAGGCGTTCTATCGGGTTGAGGTCAGGACCAGACCAGTCAAGTTCCTCCACTACAAACTCGTTCCTCCATGTCTTTATGGACCTTGCTTTGTGCAGTCGTGCTCAGTCATGTTGGAACAAGAAGGGGTCAACCCCAAACTGTTCCCACAAAGTTGGGAGCATGAAATTGTCCAAATTGTCTTGGTATACTGACACCTTAAGAGTTCCCTTCGCTGGAGCTAAGGGGCCAAGCCCAACCCCTGAAAAACAACCCCACAGAATAATCCCCCCTCCACCAAACTTTACACTTAGCACAATGCAATCAGGCAAGTACTGTTCTCCTGGCAACTGCCAAACACAGACACGTCCATCAGATTGCCAGACAGAGAAGCGTATTTCATCACTCAAGAGAAGACATCTCCATTGCTCTAGAGTCCAGTGACGGCATGCTTTACACCACTGCATGCGACGCTTTGCATTGCACTTGGTGATGTAAGGCTTGGATGCAGCTGCTCGGCCATGGAAACCCATTCCATGAAGCTCTCTACACACTGTTGTGCTAATCTGAAGGCCACACGAAGTGTGGAGGTCTTTAGCTATTGACTCTGCAGACAGTTGGTGACTTCTGTTCACTGTGCGAGTCAGCATGCGCTGACCCCGCTCTGTCATTTTATGTGGCCTACCACTTGGTGGCTGAGTTGTTGTTGTTCCCAGTTGCTTCCACTTTGTTATAATACCACTAACAGTTGACTGTGGAATATTTAGTAGGAAGGAAATGTCACGGATGGACTTACTGCACAGGTGGCAACCTATCATGGTACCACGCTTGAATTCACTGAGCTCCTGAGAGCGACCCATTCTTTCACAAATGTTTGTAGAAGCAGTCTACATGCCTCCCTTTTTTCTATTCTATTCTATTATTTTATATTCTATTCAATTCTATATTTCATTGTTTTCAATGAAGGTTTTCAGCATTACAGAGCTTTTGTTCTACATATGTTGTGGGTACAGATTAAACCGAAAATATATAGAAAAAACAGAAATGAACACATCCCATTTATATGGAAAGTGGTGCATTATATAGATATTAACAACTTTGTGATTAGAAAATGCACCCTGTGAACAGGTCAAATAACACATCGGTGGGAGCATCCGTCAGACAAAACAGGTCATAAAGCCACTGAAACCATCAAAATCTAACATAGCTATATGAATAACAAAATGAGGAAGTATGATGTTCCTATTCCCAAAGGAGGGAAAGAAAGGAAAAAGAAGAGCAAAAGAGGGGGAGGGTGTCCCAGTGGCCTAGTAGGAATTTCTGTCCACTGTTAGTCCACAGGAGAGATGTACTGAATCCAGGGTCCCATGTTTTCTGAAATTTAGAAGTATTATTATGGAGAGTACAGATGAGTTTATCATTCATCATAATCCAGTTCAATTTGTGTATAACATAATCTAAGTGCACCACCATTGTCTTCCACCAACGTGCTATTGCGATTCTTTCTGCCAAAAGCATATAAAGTATAAGCCTTTTAGGGAATATCCGGATCTAATTTCTGGAGCAAGGCTATTTCTGGGGCCCTAGTAAGGTTAACATCTATGACTGAGCGTATGAGGTTAAAAATTCATATCGAAAATCTGGTCACCTTGGGGCATTGCCACCACACATGAAACATTGTTTCTTTTGGCTGCCCACATTGGCGAAAACAGTTCGGAGAGCCCGTCAGATGCATCTTAGCTATCCTCATAGGTACTAAATACCAGTGTAGAAGGGTTTTGTAATTGGATTCCATTAGGATAGTATTCTTTGAAATCTTCAATAAATCATTTGCCATGTCCTGCCAGTCCCACAAATCCCAGGAAATCTGCAAATCCCTCTCCCATAGTGTCATATAGGGAAGCTTAAACAAAGTCAACATGGGAGAGTCAGACACTAAATTAAGCTTGATTTGTAGAAAAGACAGGGGCGGACTGACCATTTAGAAACTCGGGCACTGCCCGAGGGCCCGGGGTCATTCGGGGGCCCCATGAGATGCCCCTGGTACCTTTTTCATAGGCTTTTTTGAGTTTGGGCAAGGAGACAGGGGCACCATGATCCCCTATTGCCTGGGGGCCCCATGAGTTGTCAGTCCGCCCCTGAGAAAAGATGTCATCTGATTGTATCTGAAAAGCTCAGAAGAGGGCATAGGTAGAGTATCGTGAAAGTGAGCTAAGATATATGGCGTATTGCCATTTAAAAGATCTCCAATCCGAAGGAAACCTTTTATTTTTCCACCAAGAGAATTGTGAAAAATGCATCCCTGGTTTAAATTCTGGATTATCAAATATTGGGGCTAGTGGGGGGTGTGAGGAAAAGTGTTGCCTAGATCTTGCTCTATCTCAGATGGCCAACAAGAAGGACAAGGTAGGGCATCGGACAGGAGGACGCAACCTGCTAGGAATCCACATAAGGACCTTAAATGGGCAACAGAGGCATGCCAATGCTTCAATCAAAACCCATTGAGGTATGGGGCCCACTGCAGTGGTATAGGCCAACTGAGTAGATTGTGCCACCTGATAAAAGGCTAAAAGATTTGGAACGCCCAACCTGCCCTGTGATTTAGGTGTATACAGCGTTAGACGGTTCATCCTAAGACGCTTGCTCCCCCAAATAAATTGAGAAATCTTGTTATGGAGTCTCAATAAATCTTGTCTAGAAATAGCTATAGGCAAGGTTCTAAAGTAATAGAGCAGCCGAGGTAATATATTCATCTTTACTGTATTGATTCATCCAAACCAGGACAAAGAGTAGGAGACCCATCTATCCAGGTCCAAACGCACCCTTTGAAAAAGTGGGGGGTAGTTGGCCTTATATAGAGTATTGATAGAAGGGATCAAATGGATACCCACATAAGGGATTGAAAAGTGGGCCCTAACGGTAGGTCCTCCTCACCACCCCTGTCTTATGTCTCTCAATGGGAGCGAGATCTAGGTTTCTCGATTGCGGCGGAGGATTGGCGTAGGGCCTGGGGGATGGTGGTGAAATGTTTCTTCAATACCATCACTCTTGAGGCAGCCTATAAAGTTCTGCGGTGGTACTGGGTCCCGGCCCGGACTGCTCACTTTAATCCAACTGACAGAGATAGGTGTTTCTGGAACTGTGTTCTACGTGGGGACGTCTTGCACATTTTGTGGTCGTGCCCACGACTGATAGGCTTCCGATCTAGGGTCTTTGGTTTGCTGCAAACGTTATTTCATATTACGGTCCGTAGGGATGCAAGGGTGGCCCTCCTGCATTGCCCAATTTTGGGTCTGTCTAGGTCTCAGCAGAAATTGGCATCCTACCTATTTATTTTGGCCAAACGTGCTATAGCTCAAGTTTGGAGAACCCCTTTGGTTGTCTTCCAGGGGGTGAAGACCCGGATGAATGCTATGCTAATCAATGAACAGATGTCTAGCGTTCTTCAAGATTCTCATCCGAGATTCCTTAAGGTTTGGGAACCTTGGATACGTTATTTTTCCAATTTTACTCTTTCTATTCTATTCTATTGCTGTCTATTCCTTTTTTTTCTTTTATTTTCCTTACTATTCTGTTCAAAATTTGAATTTCAGAAGACAGATATATTAATTCTATTCTACTCTACTTTTTTCTATTCTAAATCTAAATTTTGGAGCATTGCTATATTCTTTCTATTCTATTCTATTCTTTCTCTTCAAATTTTTTCAATGTTACTCTTTTCTATTCTATTCTAGTCGATTCCTTTTTTCTGTTCTATTCTGTTTTATTCTATTCTTTTCAAAATTCAAATTTCAGAAGATGGCTATATTCTAACACAAATACACGTAGTCTTTGAAAGAAGTGAGCAATATGTTTGCAGTTCAAATTTGTTTTCAAATTCTATTTCTAATTCATTTCGAATTCGATTCAAATTTTGGACTTGTTTAAATTTGTTACTATTGTAATTCCAAAATTCAGATACATACGAATCTCTGAATAATGGAGATTTTGTCCAAAATAAGTAAATATAGGTGTAAATATATTATAAATACTCATTTTATCATATAAATTTGCATTTGCAATGTTCATTTTGTGACCTAACCACTAACAATTACCAGGTGACCTACAAATCCTCAGGCTGCACTCCATGAAGTTTACATCACAGCTCTTATTACACTTCCTCTTTCGATGAGTCATCAGCCAGCCTCACTTTCCATGTCACATGATGACGATGTCATAGAGTTTTCCGTCTGTTGAAACTCCCTGGTCAGTGTCACGTGGGGGAGTATACCAGAAACATCAGCAATCATCGCATGCAGAAAGTGAGCAGACACTTTAGGAGGTTATAGAACAGAATAAAAGTAATAAAAAAAAAAACATGCCCAGTGTTACCACTTGCCCTCCATAGGATTTCCCCCCCTTCCTGACCAGCCCATTTTTTGCGATACGGCACTGCGTTACTTTAACTGACAATTGCGCGGTCATGCAATGCTGCACCCAAATGAAATTTATGTCCTTTTTTTTCCCACGGATTGCGCTTTCTTTTGGTGGTATTTGATCGCCTGTGCGTTTTTAATTTTGTATGCTATTAAAAAAAAAAGTCTGACAATTTTGAGAAATAAACAATATTTTTGACTTTTTGCTATTAAACATATCCAATATAAAATTTTAAATCAAATTTCGTCATAAAGTTAGGCCAAAATGTATGCTGCGAGATGTCTTTAGTAAAAAAAAATCCCAATACGTGTAAATTAATTGGTTTACGTGAAAGTTATGTTTACAAATGGCGGTATAGATAATGGGATTTTTTTAAATTTTTACTAGTAATGGCGGCGATCAGCGACTTATAGCAGGATTGCGGCAGGCATTCTGACACTGGGGGGGGGGGGGACTGACTTGGTGTCACTGACATCCCCAGTGACACCAATACAGTGATCAGTGCTAATAAAAAGCACTGACACTAGACTAATGGCACTGGGCAGGAAGGGGTTAATATCTGGCGGTAAAAAAATAGTGGGCTGAGCTACAGCTTTACCACCCCCCCCCCCGCCACCCAACTAAATTCTAACATTACAGACAGGGCTGCACACAGGCTGGGCCCATGATGCTTTGTTTCATGGAAATTTGAACTCGACCTGCAGAGCTTGACGGGTGCCAATGGCTCTCAAACTCATCTATTGAGGTTGATGGGAGCATGCTGCAACCGCGACCCAAATGCTTGGCTAGTGGATGCTGTGAGATTTATTTTTTTATTGTATTACAACATCCCCACTGGATTAAAAAAAACAAAACAGGAATTTGGGAGGTGGCAGGATTGCCTCCTGAATGCCTGTCTTCTGCTCCAATACTGTCCTATGGGAAGCCATCCACTGTGAATTGCTTTTCAGAGGGCACTGCATCCAGTGTGGAAGAGTCCTAACAATTCATTTAAATTACTTTGGGGAGAATTTGTCTCACTTCCTGTTGTGTCTGTGGAACAGGAAGTATCCCTTATGTTAATAACTGTATTACAGGGATCCCCCTCACTTTGGGGAGATTTTTCTCACTTCCTGTTGTTTCATTGGGACAGGAAGTATCCATTCTAGTGACAACAATATCACAGGTGAATCCATCAACTTTGTGGAGATTTTGTCTCACTTCCTGTTGTGTCTGTGGAACAGGAAGTATCTGTCTTGGTGGCAACAGTATAACAGGTGAATTCCCCTCACTTTGGGGAGATTGTGTCTCATTTCCTGTTGCATTTTGGACAGAAAGTGTCTTTTCTAGTGACAACGGTATCACAGAGGAATCCCTCCACTTTTGGGAGATTTTGTCTCACCTCCTATTGTGCCTTTGGGACAGGAAGAATCAGTTCGGGTGACAACGGTATAACGGGAATCCCCCTCACTTTGGGGAGATTTTGTCTCACCTCCTGTTGTGCCTTTGGGACAGGAAGTATCAGTTCGGGCGACAACGGTATAACAGGGAAATCCCCTCACTTTTGGGAGATTTTGTCTCACGTCCTGTTGTGCCTTTGGGACAGGAAGTATCAGTTCGGGTAACAACGATATAACAGGGAAATCCCCTCACTTTGGGGAGATTTTGTCTCACTTTGTGAAGTGTTTTTGGGACAAGAAATATCTGTTCCGGAGACAACCTTATAACAGGTACTTCCCCTCACTTTAGGAAGATTTTCTCACTTCCTGTTGTCTGTGAAACAGTAAATATCTGTTCTGGTGATAACGATATACCAGGGGAATTCTCACTTTGTGGAGACTTCGTGAAGTGCTTTTGGGACAGGAAATATCTGTTGCAGACAACTTTATAACAGGGACTTTCCCTCACTTTAGGAAGATTTTTTTCTCACTTCCTGTTGTATCTGTGGAACAGTAAATATCTGTTCTGGTGACGATATACAAGGGGAATTCTCACTATGGGGAGATTCCTCACACTTCCTGTTGTATCTACACAACAGGAAGTGATGGGAAATCTCCCTCAGCTGCAGGCCAGGTCATTGCTGGCCCAGCAGTAGAGGTATATAAAGGGGCGGGATACTGGTGGTCAGTGCCCTTATATGGAAACATGGCCATAGTTCATCGATGTGATTGGAGGACTGGGGAACCCGGAGTTTCATCATAACTGAGGAGCATCTAGTGTGACTTCAAAGATAACTCCTCCCACCTTCCTCAGCCTACGACTACATCTATGTATTGCCGATTATAGCCTTGATTGAACAGTTCAGGTCATGAGACTGACAATAACTTCCCGCTATGACTTCGTCACCTCCTGATACTGTCTGTGTTTCCAGGTGTAGCTCTATTTACGTCAAACGCTCCCTCCCAGTCCCCACCCTGCCTCAGTTACGCATGCGCACCCAACGCCGTCCTTCCTTGCCTCGACGTAACGCGTCATCCCAGCATGGGTTTGCCCTACTTATCCGTCGTCGTCCCACGGCGGCGGCCATCTTTGATACTGGCAAAACCATATCAAAATCAGCTCTTTATTAATTCCCACTTTCAGTTATCAATACTTGATTGAGTCATATCAAAATTACTTGCTGCTTTGTGTATTTGAGTGCACATATTGTACAAACATTCAAAATATACATTTGCCTAATACGAGTATTTTTTTAATTGAAGGACGCTGACTAACATGTATATGACATAAGAGAGCGTTACTGTTTCCAAGCGCACCGAATTGTGTTGCCTTGTCGCGTTATGGCAATGTTAGCGCAGAGCTGCCCTTATGCAAAATGGCCGCCGCGCGCTCACACAGAGGACCCCATGACTCATCTCCCATCACTGCCAGCCGAACGCGTGATGCGGTGACGTCAGCGCGCAGGGTCTGACGGGACGGGTCCGGTTGTTGTCGTCGCAGTGGAGGAAGGAGTCGGTCGGTCACAAGTGAGGGCGGCTCGGCAGTGCGGACACACCGGGGGGAGATGTCGGTGTTTGGGAAGCTGTTCGGCACCGGGGGTAAGGGCTCCAAAGGCCCGAGCCCCCAAGAGGCCATCCAGAAGCTGCGGGACACGGAAGAGATGCTGACCAAGAAGCAGGAGTTCCTGGAGAAGAAGATCGAGCAGGAGCTGGCCGCCGCCAGGAAACACGGCACCAAGAACAAGAGAGGTACTCGTCACATGAGACCGGGGGAGGAGCAGGGGCTGTTGCCCATGGCAACGAGAACACCAGGCGCCTGGTTGTCATAGGCCACCGCTCCCTGCTTCCCTCAGCTGTAACCCATAGCAACCGAAGGCGATGAGACCACTCCTCCTGAATCACGTGGCTGTGAAGAGTTTAAAGGGACCGCGCACTGACAGGTGGTTGGCCTCCTCTGACAGCATGTAGATCATGGGGGAGGGTCAGCCTTTTACTGCTGTGGGGCTCATTCACACGTGTGCACGACACCCAGATCACAGTATTTCCTGCAGATATGGCGGGGCGTCTGCGTTCAGCTATAGCCGCTCTACCTGTACAGATCAATGGCAGCTGTCCACATGGAATGGCACATGGAGCCTGCGGGTAGGACAGATGGTCCACCCTGGACACATGAAGCATACAGGGGGGGACTAATGAGGGGGGGGAACTTCCCTAAAGCTGCCCATACACGTGTAGATTTTCGGCCGAGAATATTTGTACGAAAATTCTTGGCACTTTCAATGAATGGACGATTGTCGTTCGGAAATTGGTTTCTGCTTTTAACATTTGATTTTAAAAGGAATGTCATTTCTGAATGATCGGCAAAAATTTGATTGAGAAGTTTTTCTTCCCACTCCTTCGAATTTTCTGGTCGCTGCTATCGAAAACTGACATCGATTTGACCCCACTAACGATTAGAAAATCAAACGAATATTCTTGAAACAAAAATTCTTCAACGAAAATCTATGTATGGCCAGCTTAAGGGCTCATTGTCTATTTCTGCGGTAGGTACCGCCATGTGTTTACCTTCAGCCTGTACAGACCAATGAAAGGCAGTTTTCACACTGATCTACGACAAAAATGTATATGCAATTTTACCGCGGTTTCGGTATGATTTTTTTTTTTACATGACGTGTCCCAAACAACGCGCTGTGGATGTGTTTTTATCGTGTTTTCCATTATTTCAATGGGGAGGTGCTTTTTTAATTATTATAATACAGGATTTATATAGCGACAACAGTTTGCTCAGCGCTTTACAAAATGAAGGCAGACATTACAGTTACAGTACAATTTGGTACAAGAGGAAACAGAGGGCCCGGCTTGTTAGAGCTTACAATCTAGGAGGAAGGGTTGAGTGATACAAAAGGTAATAGCTGTGGGGGGATGAGCTGATGGAGGAAATAAAAGACAGTTTACTAGGTAGAAGCAGGATAGGCTTCTTTAAAGAGAGAGGTTTTCAGGGATCGTCTGAAGGTGGATAGATTAGGAGACAGCCGGACAGATTGGGGTAGGGAGTTCCATAGGATGGGAGAATCTCGGGAGAAGTCCTGGAGGCGAGCATGGGAGGAGGTGACATGGGAACTAGAGAGCAGGAGGTCTTGGAGGATTTAGAGAGTGGTTTGGTTGATATTTTGAGACCAGGTTGGTGATGTAGCTGGGGACAGAGTTGTGAATTGCTCTGTAAGTTGTTAGTAATTTGGATTTTATTTGTTGGGCGAGTGGAAGCCAGTGGAGGGATGGAGGACACTGAATGGAAGCCAGTGGAGGGATTGGCAGAGAGGGATGGAGGACACTGAATGGAAGCCAGTGGAGGGATTGGCAGAGAGGGATGGAGGACACTGAGTGGAAGCCAGTGGAGGGACTGGCAGAGAGGGGTGGAGGACACTAAATGGAAGCCAGTGGAGGGATTGGCAGAGAGGGATGGAGGACACTGAGTGGAGGCCAGTGGAGGGATTGGCAGAGAGGGGTGGAGGACACTGAGTGGAGGCCAGTGGAGGGATTGGCAGAGAGGGATGGAGGACACTGAATGGAAGCCAGTGGAGGGATTGGCAGAGAGGGGTGGAGGACACTAAATGGAAGCCGGTGGAGGACACTGAGTGGAGGCCAGTGGAGGGACTGGCAGAGAGGGATGGGGGACACTGAATGGAAGCCAGTGGAGGGATTGGCAGAGAGGGGTGGAGGACACTAAATGGAAGCCGGTGGAGGACACTGAATGGACGCCAGTGGAGGGATTGGCAGAGAGGGGTGGAGGACACTGAATGGAAGCCAGTGGAGGGATTGGCAGAGAGGGGTGGAGGACACTAAATGGAAGCCGGTGAAGGACACTGAATGGACGCCAGTGGAGGGATTGGCAGAGAGGGGTGGAGGACACTGAATGGAAGCCAGTGGAGGGATTGGCAGAGAGGGGTGGAAGACACTGAATGGAAGCCAGTGGAGGGATTAGCAGAGAGGGGTGGAGGACACTTGAGTGGAGGCCAGTGGAGGGATTGGCAGAGAGGGGTGGAGGACACTGAATGGAAGCCAGTGGAGGGATTAGCAGAGAGGGGTGGAGGACACTGAGTGGAGGCAAGTGGAGGGATTAGCAGAGAGGGGTGGAGGACACTGAGTGGAGGCCAGTGGAGGGATTGGCAGAGAGGGGTGGAGGGCACTGAGTGGAGGCCAGTGGAGGGATTGGCAGAGAGGGGTGGAGGACACTGAGTGGAGGCCAGTGGAGGGATTGGCAGAGAGGGGTGGAGGACACTGAGTGGAGGTCAGTGGAGGGATTATCAGAGAGGGGTGGAGGGCACTGAGTGGAGGCCAGTGGAGGGATTAGCAGAGAGGGATGGAGGACACTGAGTGGAGGCCAGTGGAGGGATTGGCAGAGAGGGGTAGCAGACACTAAATGGTTGGTAAGGTGGATGAGCACCAAACTTGCACCAAAAATGCAGCATGCAAGAAGACTTTGAAAAATGTGCCAAAACTGTAGAGAGTTCCATAGGAATACATAGTCACGTGTTTTTTTATTTTTTTTTATTCTACTTTTTTTAAAAGCAAAAGCGGATGTCCACATGGAATGGCACATGGAGCAGCACATGGAGCCTGCTGGTAGGACAGATGATCCACCCTGGACACACACAGCATACAGAGCCACTCCTCTGTCTATATCAATACGTAATCCACTCTTTGTGCAATCACCTGTTAGCAGCCGCTGATATTGTCAGCCTTTCATTGATTTGTACTGGCTGAAGGTAAACACATGGCTGTACCTACTGCAGAAATACAGAGAATGAGCCCTTAGGAGGTTCACCCCTGTAGTAGGCTCCATTCACCTGTGAGTGAACGTGCATTGTGCTTCCAGTGCCATTGTTGGGCTACTTTCACACTAATACATGGCAAAAATGCATATGCGATTATACCGTGGTTGTGGTAATATTTACATGACGTGTGTCCCAAAATACGCTCTGCAGGTGTTTTTATTTCAATGGAGAGGTGCATTTTTGGTGCTTTTTTTTAATCATAGCAAAAATGCAGCATGCAAGACTGAAAAATGCACCAGACCTGCAAAGTATCAGTGTGAAGAGTTCCATAGGAATATATGGTCACATGTTTTTCTTCCGCTTTTGCATATAAAAAAATCAGAAGAAAAAGGATCCGTGTGAAAGCAGGCTTAAGGGTATCCCAGATGCGGCTAGGAAATATATGCCTTTTGTGCAGCAAACATGCGGGGGAACGCTCGAGGCTCGCCCCCTGAAAATGTGCAGGAGCTGCTTTTGGCAGTTTTTTTTTTATTTTTAAATCTTTTTTTTTGGTTAGTGGGCTCCCCTATGCTGTCATGCAAAAATGTGCTAAAAAGGAACAATAGTGCAGCGCACAAGTGTGGGGGGGGGGGGCCTAAGACGTAGGGGCCATTGTTCCAGAGAAAGGAAGGAAAGTCCAGAAATTTTGAGTTGTCCCCAGATCAAGAGATGAGGGGAATTCATCCAGTGGGGACACTTGTCCCAGTGACAGCTTTCTAAAAGGGGAACTCCCAACCCTTCAGAAGATATCTTCCAACTTCCTGTTGTATTTCTGGAAATTTAAAGTACTACACTGTATCTGAGCAACACAAACCAAAAATGTTATTTAAATAATTTTTAATATTCAAAGCAAACTCCCCCATCCATTCATGTCTCTTATTTTGCTGAGAAATCACTTTGAAAAACACCCCCTCTAACATTTCTGGCTGTGGCCATCTTGAGTAAGGGCAGATGAGTCGTCTAGCAATTCCTGGAATCCATCTGCCCTTAGCTCAGGTAGGCAGGAGGGTGTGCTGAGCTGAGAAAACCTCCGCTGAAGACTGCCGAAAATGAAAATTCAAAATGCACTTGGCCGAAAACCGAAATGCACAGTTTTTAAAAAGGAATATATATTTTTTTAAAGAAATACACTTTGACTAAAAAAACAACGCAATATATACCCCAATTTTTTTGTAAAATATTACGGCGAGTAAATAGATACCCAACATGTCACACTTTAAAATTGCGAATCGCGGAATGGCCTCAAACTGCAGTACTTAAAAATCTCCATGGGTGATGCTTTAAAAATTTCTACAGGTTAGCAATGTAAAGTTACAGAGGAGGTCTGGTGTGAGAATTATTGCTTTTGCTCCGATGTTCGTGCCGATACCTCACATGTGGTTTGAACACTATTTACATATGTGGGCGTGGCCTACGTATGTGTTCACCACTACGTGCGAGAACGGGGGAACTTTAAACTTTTTTTTTTTCTTTGCACTGTCCCTTTAAAAAATGTTTTAATCACTTTTATTTTTATCACAAAGAATGCATGCATCTCTTGTGATAGAAATAATTAGTGACAGGTCCTCTTTATGGACAGATGTGGGGTCAATGAGACCCCACATCTCTCCTCTGCAATGTAAAGCATTAGATCAAAAATAGCATTGATCTAGCACTTCAAGGAAAAAATGGCCGTAACGGGAAGTGACATCGCTCCGGTCCTCCAAGGGCATAGAGATGAGTGGAGGCCATCTTTCCTTCTCTAATCTCTATGCCCGGCCATGTCGGCCACTGAAATTGCGATGCACCCCTACATTATATGCCTAGGCATATAACAGTTTAAAGCGGAGCTCCACCCAAAGAGGAAGCTGCACTTGTTTTCACCCTCCACTGTCACATTTTGCATTCTTTCTGGGGCAGGGGGGAGCCGGTACCGTTTTTTTTTTTTTTTGGATAGGTTCCTACTCCCGCTTCCGGCTCAGTTCTCCATGGAAGTTCGGTCCCCTGCTTCCCCCTGCAGGCTTCTGGGACACTAAAATCTCCAGTGATGTTGATCTTGTATCACCCAACGCCCAGGTCATGTAGTTCCGGGTGCCGGGCAGGTAGTTATTTTTCTACCTTTAGCCCTGCTGCGGGCTCACCTGTCAAGTGGGAGCATTTGGGTGGCAGCGCTGTCATCTGAATGCTTCCACACAGTTCCAGCCTCCCACCCCTAACCCCCACGTGAACCTGCTCCTACCCACTGTCTCTAGGGCTCCGCTTGTCCATCTGTGGGCCTGGGACCGGCTCTCTGCCGTCGACTGGAGGGGAGGTAAGAGAGCGGACACGTCCGCTCCCCTTTCTTTTTGTCCTGACTCAGAAGTGAAGTTATGATGTCACTTCCGGGTCCCCATTGAGAGAATCCTGGCCTTGGAGGCCAGGAAGGAATGTAATGCAGTGCGACGTGCACTGCATTACATTCAGTGGAGCACAGGGGAGATATATGGTGTCTTTTAGACCTTGGATGTCTCAATAAAGAGAACCTGTCATCAAAAATTATCACATAGAGGACTTTGTCCCCTGTGTGGTGAAAAAAAAAATGAAGGGGGAAAAAAATGTTTTTTTTTTTAATTGTAAAAAATGAAAATTACACCCATGCACATAACATCCACCCCCCCCCCATATATACAC
This sequence comes from Staurois parvus, assembly GCF_062004578.1. Lineage (NCBI taxonomy): Eukaryota > Metazoa > Chordata > Amphibia > Anura > Ranidae > Staurois > Staurois parvus. The sequence continues at coordinate 672,516 of NW_028317933.1, read as the reverse complement.
ACGTACAAATGTAAAATCAACGCTGGGGTGCCATGCTTCTCCATTTCTGTGTGTGTGCGGTCTGACCACTTCTCATTGATTTGTACAGGCTCTGGCTGTATGCCCAACACTTTTGATTCCCTAGGTGTAAAAATACGCTGAATTCTGGCGTTGTACTACCATCACATCCATGTTCATGCCCCCCCCCCCCCTTGTACTACCATCACATCCATGTTCATGCCCCCCCCCCCCCCCCTTGTACTACCATCACATCCATGTTCATGCCCCCCCACCCTTGTACGACTATCACGTCCATGTTCATGCCCCCCCCACCCTTGTACGACTATCACGTCCATGTTCATGCCCCCCCCCACCCTTGTACGACTATCACGTCCATGTTCATGCCCCCCCCACCCTTGTACGACTATCACGTCCATGTTCATGCCCCCCCCCACCCTTGTACGACTATCACGTCCATGTTCATGCCCCCCCCCACCCTTATACGACTATCACGTCCATGTTCATGCCCCCCCCACCCTTGTACGACTATCACGTCCATGTTCATGCCCCCCCCACCCTTGTACGACTATCACGTCCATGTTCATGCCCCCCCCACCCTTGTACGACTATCACGTCCATGTTCATGCCCCCCCCACCCTTGTACGACTATCACGTCCATGTTCATGCCCCTCCCCACCCTTGTACGACTATCACGTCCATGTTCATGCCCCCCCCACCCTTGTACGACTATCACGTCCATGTTCATGCCCCCCCCACCCTTGTACGACTATCACGTCCATGTTCATGCCCCCCCCACCCTTGTACGACTATCACGTCCATGTTCATGCCCCCCCCACCCTTGTACAACTATCACGTCCATGTTCATGCCCCACCCTTGTACAACTATCACGTCCATGTTCATGCCCCCCCCACCCTTGTACGACTATCACGTCCATGTTCATGCCCCCCCCCCCACCCTTGTACGACTATCACGTCCATGTTCATGCCCCCCCCCACCCTTGTACGACTATCACGTCCATGTTCATACCCCCCCCCCACCCTTGTACGACTATCACGTCCATGTTCATGCCCCCCCCACCCTTGTACAACTATCACGTCCATGTTCATGCCCCACCCAAGTTTCTTGTTATTTTCTCTACTTTTCTGTCTTGTGTCCCTAAGGAGACCTCGGGCAGCAATAAAACCTGATAGCAGTTCTGTCCCCTCCCCATTGTATTTAGAACTGAAAAAACAAGTTTTGCATGGAGTGTGACCCTGTTACCTTCCATGCACAACAAAGCAAAGTTTCACTTTAAGTCGATCAGTGGTGGGGTGTGGAGGGCCCCCCCATTATACTTAAAGCAACGGATTCAAGTGGAAGGGAAGGCTACACAGTAACCCAGCTGGTAAAGCATGCCCACACATGACCACAAAGCTCCAGCCGGTCTATGCACTGCGGAGGGTCTGATGGTGAATCTTCTGTAGCTGGAGCTTCATAGCCTCGCGACTACATAGGGGAAAAAAAAAAAAGAAATGGAAACAACATCTAGCATTGGGTAACCTTTCAGTTTGGAAATTCTCATTCCTCACTGCTACTCATGTGTGTCTGTACAACCAGCAAGGAGACCCATGTGCAGCACCTACAATATTCCAACACAGGACACTACAGACTACATTGATATCTGCCATTTACTAATTGTCATTCTTTTTTTCTTGATGTTTTATGGTCATAGTAGTTTTATGTGTTGTGCAATCCGATGTCACCACTTGTGTTGCAATTAACACAGATTGACTAAAATTTGAGCTGCTGTGCGTAGTCACTGATCAGTTTTGTGTCTCTAGCTTGTTCACTAAGGCATTTTTCACACAGGCATTTTATGAATCCCAGCGGCAAGCATCTGTTGATTCCTGTGACTGGGATTGACAGCTGTATACAGATAGCTGCAGCTGTACGTCACAATGACACTATATGTATGTCCAGCCGTGATCAGCACAGGTAATTGCTGGCCGTGCCAACAGGCTCCGATAGCTACGCAGATGTCAGTGCCAGCCACAGGAATCGGTAGATTCTTGCAACTGGCATTCGCAGCGTGGCTAAGTGCCCATGTGAATGGTGTCTAAAGCTGGCCCATACACTAGTACAGGGGTCTCCAAACTTTCTAAACAAAAGGCCATTTTACTGTCTTTCAGACTCAAGGGGGGCTGGTGTGTGGCCATTGGGAGTTGACATTGTCCTGGAGTAAACAATGCATCTTTGGTATTCGTGGGAGGAATAGTGCCCCATTGCTGGGGTTAGTAGGAGGAATAGCGCCAAATCATTGTCAGTTTGAGTGCCTCATCATTGGTGTCAGTGGGAGGTATAGTGCCCTGTTATTGGTGTCAGTGGGAGAAATAGGGCCCCAGTGTTGGTGTCAATGGGCCCCATTGCTGATTTCAGTAGCAGGAATTATGCCCCATTGTTGGTGTCAGTGGGAGGAAAAGTGCCTCAAGGGCTGGATAAAGGCAAGTAAAGGGCTGCATCTTGCCCCCGGGCCGCAGTTTGGAGACCACTGAACTAGGAGATTTCTGAACAAACATTCATATGAAAATTCTGAACATTCATCATCAGTACATTCAATGACTTTACAAATACTGTTCAAATTTTGTTTGTTTTCAATAATCGATTTTGGAATGAATGGACGTTTCGGAATGAAAACCACATTCGCTGAAATTCTTTAATTCAAGAGAAATATTCCATTCTTCTTTTTTGGATTTTCTCATCACAGTGGTCAAAATGAATGAATAATTTAGCGCCACTAAAAATTTGAAAATTGAATGAACAATCTAAAAATGTGACTTTTCAAAAACAATTTAGCAGTGTATGGCCATTTTTTGAGCTTGAATATGATAGCTAGAAGCTGATTGATTGCTATGCACAGCTGCTCTAGTCTGGGCAAATTGCCCTCATTAGGTGTGCAGCATACCTGTCCTTGGTCACATCTGGTGCAACTTGGCATGCGATTTGCAAATCGTATGCCACGTCACACCGTATTGTCCGCAATTAGAGCAGTCAAAACGGGCGATTCTGACTTGGTTGGAGCCACACCGATTTCTAAAGTAGTACATGTACTATTTTGGTGCAATTTGCGTCAGATGTCTTGCAAATCACACCTGAAATCAGCTTCTCACCCGACTTTGAAATTGTGCGACTTCACTGAAGGTCACACTATTTCAAAGTCGAGCTTGATGTGACTGGGGGGGTTACCCTTTAAAGAGAAGTATGGCTCTGGATGGATCCCAATCATGTTGCCGGCATCCACCCAGTTGTCTGATTGACAGTTGGCCCGATGCTCCCACCCCTCTCCCCAGCATGCCAGCAGTCATGTGATTGCTTAGTTCTCTTTCTTCGAGCCAGCAGGGGACAGCTGCAGCATGGAGGTGAGTATAGATGTTTTTTCTTTTGTGAATCTCAAATTTCTCCTTAAAGGCAATGTTCACACTAGCCTACATGATAAAACGCAACATTTTACCATGCAGGCAGTTTTTCAGCACATCACATTGTTTACCTTTTAACTTTTAAAGGCTAAGTTCACCTTTTTTTTTTTTTTCTAAAATTCAGCTCCCCAATGCACCAATAAATAATTAATATACATCATTTGCAAAAATATACAAGCTCTTTGATTTGGAGAGCAAGGCCTTACCTTAGCCATAGCTATATTTCTTAGAAAGCTTTAGCTTTTTCACTTCCTGGAATGTAGAGAGAGGAGCCAGTATGGCCAGGAAGCAAACTACCAGCTGATTTCATTAGCTCAGGCCTCAAGCAGCCTACAGGACACCCCTGATGTAGTGCAAGGGCCTGCGTGATTGGATAGATGGTATAGTATTGGTAAATCTAAAGAAGATCATACCTATTGACACCTAAAATTAACTAACTGCGCTTTCAGTGTCATTAATTGCTAATTTAATCAGGAGTCCAAAAATTCACAAGTCCATTGTTCGCTTCTGGGAAGCACAGTGTTTATTGACCTTTTCTTTAATTGGGGGTCAATATTATCTGGTAAGAAGCAGGTGCTGGTGAAGGAGTTTTTTCCTCTTGGTGACTTCTTGGAAATCTATAGGATTGCTGTTGGGGCCCTTGATTCAGCAGGTAATACAAGGCAACATGTACACTGTGTAGGTAATTGTATACTCCCTAATGGGGAGCTAACCCTCCCCAGAAATTGCCTCCACCTTCCAGCAATGCAGTAGTTCCATCTCATATCAGATGCTGTCATCTTCTCTGGCTACTTCCAGATGCTGGATTTCTGGCCTGTTTGTTGGTTGTCGGGTGAATGACGCTGTCTCACACATGTACAGCTCCGTGTACATTCAGTAGAAGACTACAAGCAGACAGGTAAGTGTTATTGCAGAAGAGACCTAGCAAGCCTCTCCTGTAATAGAGCTGCCTGCTTGCAGTTCTTCATTAGTTCAGTCTAGTGGGAGGACTTCGTCTGGTAATTGTCATGTCACAATGCCTTCTAATTATACACTTTGATTGTTCTTGTCTGTTTATGCAGCAGTATCCTATTATTTTATTTTGAAAAGTTATAGAACACATTAAATTCATTCTACTAAAGGAAATAAAACCCTCTAAATACAAGTTGTGTTTATCCCAATGATTACAAGTCCTGTGCGACTACAGAAGTGCTGTTTAGTCCTTAGAACGGTGCTATTATAAAAACATAAAAGAGATTGGTCTTTCACAGAAGGTGGGAGTCCTAATGGAGGTAATTGGATAGAAACGGTTAACAACATAAATGGATTAGTGTTCCAGCAGCTGTAATAATGGTTGAGACCTTTAACCGCTTTTCAGCTGACACAGTGCAGCTCAATGTGAAATACAAAGGGCTCGTCTACTGTAATATAATTGACAACAGAAGAAATTGGATCTAAAATCTCAGTGTCGGAGGTTACTTAATAATAATTCGGCTAGATTCCAGCGATTTAATGAATGAGCCTGAAACTCAAAAAAGTTTTGGAGGTACTTTTGTAGCTCAAATTGGGCAGATTTGCATGTTTTTGGCGTGTTGTTATTCCCATAGAAAAGAATAGAAACGTGCGTTATTGCGCGATTTTTCTGCGCAAATGAAAATATGTAAAAAAAAAAAAATTGTAATATGAATAAATACACATATAAATAAAAAAAATCATGATAACCCCTAACCTTAAATAAAGAAATGTATTATTATTAATAATAATGTTCAATATATTCTTTGTGTTAGAGGTTAATTATTATTTATTACATAGTATTTATTTATGAGTTTTATTTACTTGTGTATTTAACAACTATTCATAATTATCACCCTAACTAAAATTAATAATAAAAGAAATAAACAGTATGTAAAAAAAAAATAGTGAAAATTATTTTTTTTATTTTTTAATTTTCCGAAAAATTATGACCAAAAAAAATACGACTTCAAAAAACTCACCATTCCTCTTATGAAGTACGTCGGACTGTCTACTTTTGAAAAAGTGGTCATTTGGGGGATATCTGTACTGTTCTGACATTCTTGGACCTCAAGAAATTAGATTGGCTGTCAGTACTTCAGGATTGATCAATATTCAGATCTATACCAGAGTTTGTGAACTCTATAACTTTCCTACAAACTAAAAAATACATCCTAATTTGGGTTATTTTCACCAAAGACATGTAGCAGAATACATCTTGGCCTAAATTTATGAAGAACAATTATTTATTTGTAAACTTTTATAACAGAAACAAAGAAAAACTTGTTTTTTCTTTTTCAAAATTTTTGGACTTTTTTGTTAATTTAGCAAAAAATAAAAACCCCAGCGGTGATTAAATACCACCAAAAGAAAGCTCTAGTTGTGTGAAGAAAATGGTAAAATTTTAGTTTGGGTACAATGTTGTATGACCGCGCAATTGTCATTCAAAGTGTGAGAGCGCTGAAACCTGAAAAATGACCTGGGCAGGAAGGTGTAAAATTGCACGGTATTGAAACGGTTAAGGCCTCCCCTTTTCTTTTCACTACAATCATATCCAAATTCCAGTTCTATGAATCATAAGATAGGGTGACCTTACTGATCAGTCACACCTTGTGCCAAAACAGAATCTCCCATAGAGGTCAATGTAGAGAGCTTCTGTGAGAGGAGTGAGATAGGGTAGACCCTCAACCGCTAAACCTGCTTGAGACTAAGGATTTAGGCTCCTTTCACATAAAGGGTCAGCTCGGGTCTGCCTCTGTTTTTCAGGTGGACCTGATCAGAACCTCCATTTACCCCTATGGCCCAGCGGATGCAAACGGACACAAGTGCATTAATACCCACCTACCTTCAATCTGATCTGGTGCGCTAAAAAATCTGGAGGGGATTAGTCCTCCATCTAGGCCAGGGGTCTGCAACCTTTAAGACATAAAGAGCCACTTGGACCCGTTTCCGAGAGGGAAAAAAAGACTGGGAGCCGCAAAACCATTGCAACATTTAAAACAAATCCGACACTGCATATATTGCAAAAAACGCTCTGGTCATGAAGGGGGTTTAAGGGCCCAGTAAGCAAAGGGTTAATCAGGGCCACAGTGTATCGTCATAATCACAATCATAGCCTTAGGTCAGTGGTGGGCAACCTTTTTTTTCGACTGAGCCAAATCTCGCCAAAACCACGATTGAAATTTATTTTGAGAGAAACATTTTTAAAACTGAAAATACATCCCCCCTATAGTAATTCATCCCCCCTATAGTAATTCATCCCCCCTATAGTAATTCATCCCCCCTATAGTAATTCATCCCCCCTATAGTAATTCATTCCCCATATTGTGTGAATTCACTTACCTTTGCTCCGCGCGTTCCTCTCGCTGGGTTCCCGCGCCGTTCTGGTCTTCAGGGCGGACTGTGAGAGGAGAGGAGTTCGTCACGCTGCCCCGCCTACATCCGGGCTGCCCCGCCTACATCCTGACAGCCAATGTTTGCCAGCGGGCGCCCGGCACACAGAAGAGCTGCATTAAAAGAGCCGCGGCTTGCCGACCCTATTGCCTGTCACCTGGTGGGCAGTGTGCTCCGGAGCCGCAGGAAAGGTGAAAAAGAGCCGCATGCGGCTCCGGAGCCGCGGGTTGCCGACACCCGATCTAGGCGGATCAGATGGTAGTCTGGTATAAACAGACAGCAGAGTCTACACCCGGCCACCCATAGAGCGGGGCTGGCTCTGTCCATGTCTGCTCTGTCTAAACTGGGTGGATGTGGACCTGTCATCTGCCCGCTCTGTGCTGATCATAACAGAGTCTTCCCGTCTGAAAGGGGCCTTTAAAGTTCTATTTTGTGCAAGTATATCTGTCCTCTGAATGTGAACTTCTGTGTACTTGTTTTTTAGTATCACTGGGAGACTTAGCTTTCCTAACTGCTTATTATGGTTTTGGACTTGCTCCCAGTTTCTGTTTCCTGCCAGTTTAAAGTCCAGGTTATCACCATAAGCTAGACATTTGTGTATTAGGGAAAATGTCAGATAATGTATAAACTAGAAAATATCTTGTCTTTTATGTACACTGCTCTAAATAAAGGAACACTTTTAATTAGAGTATAGCTTCAAGTTAATGATACTTCTGGGATATTGATCTGGTCAGTTAAGTGACAGAGGGGGTTGTTAATCAGTTTTAGCTGCTTTGGTCTTAATGAAATTAACAGGTGCACTAGATGGGCAACAATTAGACGACCCCCAAAACAGGAATGATTTTACAGGTGGAGACCACTGATTTTTTTTTCCCTACTCCTGTTTTCTGACTTTTGGCTAGGGTCAGTGTAACTACTGGTAGCATAAGGCGATACCTGGACCCTACAGAGGTTGCACAGGTAATCCAACTCCTCCAGGATGGCACATCAGTATGTGCCATTGCCAGAAGGTTTGCTTGTTTGGTTGTCTCCCAGAACAATCTAAGAGCATGGAGGAGATTCTAGCAGACAGGCAGTTACTCTAGGGGATCTGGACAGGGCTGTAAAAGGTCCTTAGCCCATCAGCAGGACCGATATTTGCTCCGATGTGTAAGGAGGAACAGGATGAGCACTGCCATATCCCTACAAAATTACCTCCAGCAGGCCACTGGTGTGAATGTCTCTGACCAAACAATCAGAAACAGACTTCATGAGGGTCACCTGAGGGCCTGATGTCCTCTAGTGGGCCCTGTGCTCACTGCCCGGCACCATAGAGCTTCCTTGTTATTTGCCATTGAACACCAGACTTGGCAGGTCCTCTACTGGCACTCTGTGCTTTTCACAGATGAGAGCAGGTTCACCCTGAGCACATGTGACAGACGGGAAAGGGTCTGGAGAAGCCGTGGAGAATGTTCTGCTGCCTTTATCATTGTTCAGCATGACTGTTTTCGGTGGTGGGTAAGTGATGGTCTGGGGAGGCATATCCATGGAGGGATGCACAGATCTCTACAGGCACCCTGACTGTCATTAGGTATCGAGATCAAATCCTTGGACCCATTGTCGCTGATGTAGTGGGTTCTGGGTTCCTCCTGGTGCACAACAATGCCTGGCCAGAGTATGCAGGCAGTTCCTGGAGGGTGAAAGAATTGATACTATTGAATGGCCCCCACGCTCGCCTGACTTAGAACACCTCTGGGATATCATGTTTCGGTCCATCCGACAACGCCAGGTTGCACCTCAGACTGTCTAGGATCTCAGTGATGCCCTGATCCAGATCTGGGAGTTAATACCCCAGGACACCATCCGTCATCTCATTAGGAACATGCCCCAACATTGTCAGGCATGCATACAAGCATGTGGGGGCCATACAAACTGAGGACCATTGTGAGTTTCTGCAATGAAATTTCAGAAAAATGGACTAGCCTGCTGCATCATTTTTTCACTTTGCTTTTTGGGGTGTCTTTGGTTTCAGTCCTCTGTAGGTTGATGATTTTCATTTCCATCAAACGATGGGACATCCGTATGTTCCTAACACATTACCCCGTCCATATCAGTATAGATCCAGCAGGAGATGTTTCGCCATTAAGATCTGATGTGTTTTCAAAGTGTTTTTTTAATATTTTTGAGGTGTGTGTGTATATATGTGTGTGTGTGTGTGTGTGTGTGTGTGTGTGTGTGTGTGTATACATATATATATATATATATATATATATATATATATATATATATATATATATATATATATAGGCAAAGGTATTGGGACGCCTTCCTTTACACACACATGAACTTTAATGGCATCCCTGTCTTAGTCTGTATATTGAGTTGGCCCACCCTTTGCAGTTTCAACTCTTCTGGGAAGGCTGTCCACAAGATTTAGGATTGTGTCTATGAGAATGTTTGACCATTCTTCTAGAAATGTATTTGTTAGGTCAGGAACTGATGTCGGACGAGAAGGCCTGACTCGCAGTCTCCGCTCTAATCCATCCCAAAGGTGTTCTATTGGGTTGAGGTCAGGACTCTGTGCAGGTCAGTCAAGTTCCTCCACCCCAAACTCACTCATCCATGTCTTTGTAGACCTTGCTTTGTGCACTGGTGCGCAGTCATGTTGGAACAGGAGGGGGCCATGCCCAAACTGTTCCCACAAAATTGGGAGCATGAAATTCTCCTAAATATTTTGGTATTCTGACGCCTTAAGAGTTCCCTTCACTGGAACTAAGGGGCCAAGCCCAACCCCTGAAAAACAACCCCACACCACAATCCCCCCTCCACCAAACTTTACACTTGGCACAATGCATTCAGAAAAGTACTGTTCTGGAAACCGCCAAATCCACACACGTCCATCGGATTGCCAGACAGAGAAGTGTGATTGGTCGCTCCAGAGAACACGTCTCCACTGCTCTAGAGTCCAGTGGCGGCGTGTTGTACACCACTGCATCCGATGCTTTGTGTTGCACTTGGTGATGTAAGGCTTGGATGCAGCTGCTTCACAATGGAAACCTATTCCATTGTGACATAAACAATTGCAGCAACCACCATTTTATTCTCTAGAGCCTCTGCTTAAATATATATATATGTTTGGGGCTTCCAAGTAATTTTCTAGCAACAAAAAATGCTGATTTTTACGTGTATGAGAGAAGTGTTAGAATTGGCCAGGTGGGCAAAGTGGTTAAAATGATTCTACAGCCTTAACACCTCACCACCTATTTGTACCTGAGCCCAATCTGTTCCAGCGATGTACACGAGGGCAGCAGCTCTCTCCACTGTCTCCCTTCCCCCTTGACAGATTGATAGCAGCGAGAGCCATAGATGCAGAGCGGGCATCTCGGTCCCAACCCCGCTTGCTCAGCACAGGATTTGATTGACCGCAGCGGGAGCCAACCTGCACTGGTGCCCCCATGGAAATCTGCTCTCCGTAGGGTCACTCATCAAAGAGCTAAAGCTTGGAGTGCTGGTGGGGGACCTGAGGAGAGGAACAAAACCACTGCACAGAGCAGGTAAGTATGATATGTTTGTTTTTTTAATATAAAAAAAGGAAGCTTTAATCTCGCTTTAAGGATGCAGTTACACCTTCAGAATACACCCGCACGCCGATTAAATACGAGAACTCCAGCAGGGACTTCCGTGATTAGGAACAAGAGGCAGCCCCTTTGAAAGCAATGGAAGGCTGCCATCTCCTGCAGCTAATTGTGTCCATTCGCCCATGCAGTGATCACATGCGAGTGATTGGCCCTGGATGCAGGAAGTCTCAGTGATGAGTAATGACTAACCACGTGTTCGTGTGAAACGCGTCTACTGCTCCTCTGTCCCGTCTTGGAGCTGTCATGTTCTTATCACATTGCATGTAAAGGATTTCATCCACCACATTGCTGTTTGTGCAGCCAACCATTCTGTTTTTCCATTGCACTCTTATTATACTTTTAAACGTTTGTACTAGGTGACACATCCAAGAGTTGATCGTCCATTGAGCGATCCATTTATCGAGATTGGAGAGGTAGTGGCCTAGGACCCGAACAAGGTCCACATACACTATAACTTGACTGCAGATCTGCTTTCTTGAAGGAAATGCATTTCGCTTTCTATCCTTTAGAACCTATTCCCACTCCTATTAGTCCGGTGCCTTCATACATATTGGTGCCCCAACAGAGGGAAGCAAATAGGAGATAAGTATGTGCAGCTAGGGAGGACTGGATCAGATGTCAGCCTGCCGTTCACATTGAAGCTTTTATTATACTTACTCTGTAGTCACCAAGCTTTTGTTTAACAGTTGTAGTAAGGAAAACCTGTAGGTAGCCATTACATGATCACTATGAGTACAAGGACACCAGGGCGGTTGCTTGGTGTGTAGCAGCTCGTCAAAGTACAAATGACCGAGAACTGCACACCTCGATCACGGCGTTTACGAGGCTCCAACCCTTCACATGTGTGGTTTGTAAAGCTTTGTGTGTGACAGGTTGAAACTTGCCGCAGCTTACTGAACAGGCCCGGCTCAGCAGCTTTGTAAGAACATGTTCCGCTTGTTAGAAAGTCCTAGTATTCGCTTCGGGCGTCTACAAACACTAGTCAGTACTTGCAGGCTGCATTCTACACAATGCGTCTCTGGAGTTTGTTTCCTTTTTGGGGAACTGATAGAATCTGCTTGTTTTGGCATTGTTGAGAGATTAGTGAATTCCTCGCTGAATGTCAGCCAAGACTTCTATATAAACTGCCATCACAACGGAAAAAACGGGGAAGAATCTATTACTGCAGCACACATAGATGGAATATACTGATAGTCGGGTGACTATTGGGTTAATGTTTAATCAGTTTGCTGCCGAAAGAGTGGCCCTGCAACGTACATTAGCCAATCAATCCTTGGGCTCTGGAAATGTCTATGAGAAAACTGACTCTTTGAAGTTTCTAATTGCAACTATGTAGGTATGCCCACCAAAATGACAATATCCAGGCCTGCTGATAGGTTGTTTTTAGTGGTGCACCAAAATGAAAATTCTGGTGCCGAAAACGAAAATTAAAAATGCATTTGGCCGAAAACCGAAATGCACAGTTTTTTAAAAAATAAATATATATATTTTTTTAAAAAATATACTTTGATGGAAAAAAAAATATATACCTCAATTGTTTTGTAAAATACGTAAGAGGATGTTACGGTGAGTAAATAGATACCCAACATGTCACGCTTTAAAATTGCGCACTTTCGTGGAATGGCATGAAACTGCGGTACTTAAAAAAAAAAAAAAAAACAAACAAAAAAAAACAAAAACAATCTCCATTGGTGATACTTTAAACATTTCTACAGGTTAGCAATGTAAAGTTACAGAGGAGGTCTAGTGTGAGAATTATTGCTCTTGCTCCGATGTTCATGGCGATACCTCACATGTGTGGTTTGAACACCATTTACATATGTGGGCATGGCCTACGTATGCGTTCACCATTATGTGTGCACAGGGGGATGGGGGCACTTTTTGTAAAATGATATTAAGGCGAGTAAATAGATACCCAACATGTCACACTTTAAATTGCGAACGCTCACGGAATGGCCTCAAACTGCGGTACTTAAAAATCTCCATGGGTGATGCTTTAAAAATTTCTACAGGTTAGCAGTGTAAAGTTACAGAGGAGGTCTAGTGTGAGAATTATTGCTCTTGCTCCGACGTTCATGGCGATACCTCGCGTATGTGGTTTGAACACCATTTACAAATGTGGGCATGGCCTACGTATGCGTTCACCATTACGTGCGCACAGGGGGATGGGGGCACTTTAAATTTTTTATTTTTTTTTTAAATTTATTTAGTGTTTCTTTTTTTTTTGTGTGTTTTTGTTTTCTTTTTTTGCACTGTTCCTTTTAAAAAAAATTGTAATCACTTTTATTCTTATCACAAAAAATGCATGCATCCCTTGTAATGCAAATAATTAGTGACAGGTCCTCTTTTGGAGAGATACGGGGTCAATAAGACCCCACATCTCTCCTCTGCACTGTAAAGCATTAGATCAAAAAAAGCATTGATTTAGTGTTTTAAAGGGAAAAAAATGGCTGAAACTGGAGGTGACATCGTTCCAGTCCTCCAAGGGCATAGAGATGTGTGGCGGCCATCTCTCCTTTGGCGGGTTTTTTTCAGCACCTGTATCGGTGCATTTTTTCATTTCGGTTTGACTGCCGAAAGGGGTGTTTTCGGGTGAAATGTATTGGTCATCGGAATTTCGGTGCATCCCTAGATGTTTTGCTGTGAGAGCAGGGTGTGTGCCTAATAATCAGCGATAAGATATCGGGGAAGCTCACTGCTGCCAGTTGTAGTTAACGTTTTGTCCTGTACTTCACAGGTAAAATTCATATGAGAACTATGTTGCATGTGATTTAGGCACCCCTGCTGGACAGCATAGTCAGTCCCTTAACCAAACTTTTTTGTACTTTTTGCAGAGCACAGCTTTGTTGCAGGTCTGTTTATAGTCTGTTATAGCCTGTGATAAGATAATGAGGTAGTAATTGCTAAATGATGAGGTCAACCCTGATGTCATCTTGTGTTGGCTTTATAGGCAGGCATCAGAAACCAGACAGGTACTGATAAAGTGCTAAATCTATTCCTACACGGTAGAAAGCGAGGAGAGGGAGGGGGGATGGAGGTGCGTGAAAGACCAAGTGAATTAGTTGAGGACTAAATTGTCCAGTGCTTATCTGCTCCTGTCCTAATTTATCATTCTAGCTTTGGAATGTGCGCACACTGGAAGAGACTCGCGCTGACACACAAGTTCAGTCTATGAACACTTCTAGTTTATTATAATGAGAAAGTGAGCTTATATATGCAAAATGATACAAGAGTCATGTGAGAACAGCATAAGCATTATATTAGTCTTTGATTGGTCATTTCCACACAAAAACAATCTCCGTCATGGTATAGGTTTGATCTTCTTCCAAGTCTTATCTTATAGAAAGAAAAACATTCCTTTGTCTCAAGTTGGCATGATGGGAGGGGGTCGGTGCGTGTGAGCAAACATTTTTTTAAGCAAGGATTTCTTAAAGTACCACAAAGCCCAGCAGGTGGAAAATAATATATATATATATATATATATATATATATATATATATATTCAATAGGAAACCAAATAGGCATTTTACCATATCCATCACACAAGGAGGGCCACCCGTATACCACCATCCCCCAAGAAATAATAAACATGCCCGTTCAAAGTGCAACAGAGTTTCAGTATTTGGTCTAGCTTCAGTAGCAGAGAGAAGCTCAAGCCATATATCCCATACCTTGTGGAATTTTTTGGGACATCCATGAGAAAGATACTATTTTGCCAAATGTATTGGTACATCTTCCTTTTACATGCACATGAACTTTAATGGCATCAGTCTTAGACCATCAGGTTCAGTATTGAGTTGGCCCACCCTTTGCAGCTATAACAGCTTCAACTCTTTGTGAAGGTTTAGGAGGGTGTCTATAGGAATGTTTGATCATTCTTCCAGAAGCACATTTATGAGGTCAGGCACTGATGTCAGATGAGAAGGCCTGGCTCGCAGTCTCTGTGCAGGCCAGTCAAGTTCCTCCACCCAAAACTCGGTCATCCGTGGCTTTTTTGGACGTTGCTTAGTGCACTGGTGTGCAGTCATGTTGGAACAGGGAGGGTGCATCCCCAAACTGTTCCCACAAAGTTGGGAACATGAAATTGTCCAAAATGTCTTGGTATGCTGAAGCCTTAAGAGTTCCCTTCACTGGAACTAGGGGGCCAAGCCCAACCACTGAAAAACAACCCCACATCATAATCCCCCCTCCACCAAACTTTATACTTGGTACAATGCAGTCAGGCAAGTACTCTTCTCCTGGCAACCGCCAAACCCAGACACGTCCATCGGATTGCCAGAGAGTGTGATTGGTCACTCCACGTCTCCACTGCTGTAGAGTCCAGTGGCAGCGTGCGTTACACCACCGCATCCGACGCTTTGCATTGCACTTGGTGATGTAGGGCTTCGATGTAGCTGCTCGGCCATGGAAACTCATTCCGTGAAGCTCTCTACACACTGTTGTGCTAATCTGAAGGCCACACTAAGTTTGGAAGTCTTTAACTGTGCTGACAGTTGACGACTTCTGTGCGCTTCAGCATGCGCTGACCCCACTCTGTTATTTTACGTGGCCTACTTTTTTGTGGCTGGATTGCTGCTGTTCCCAGTTGCTTCCACTTTCTTATAATACCACTAACAGTTGACTGTGGAATATTTAGTAACAAAGAAATTTCACAGATGGACTTATTGCACAGGTGACAACCTATCACGGGACCACGCTTGAACTCAATCAGTTCCTGAAAGCAACCCATTCTTTCACAAATGTTTGTAGAAGCAGTCTGCATGCCTAGGTGCTTGATTGTATACACCTGTGGCCATGGAGGTGATTGGAACACCTGAATCCAATGATTTGGAGGGCTGGCCCAATACTTTTGGCAATATAGTGTATGTCATTTTGTACAACGGTATCACCAAGTTAACCAGTTTCTTGCAGCAGTCCAATGAAGGAGGCCTTTCTGATTTCCCAGCTAATAGAATTGTCTTTCTGGCATAAAAAAAAGTAAACTTAGAAGGACCCTGGTGTCATCCTTAATAAATTCCTGCATAATGGAGTAAATATACATGTTTCATTGATAAGCATTCAAAATAAAGGTTTCGATTATTGCATAAGCCTAGTCATGACTGGTTCTCTTTAAGGCTAGTTGCAATGACATCATCCTAGGTTGTTGGAGCCTCCACAAACCGATTTTATGTTTTTCCCATAGTTGCTCTTCTGGCACTGAAACGGAAGAAGCGGTACGAGAAACAGCTGGCGCAGATTGACGGGACACTGTCTACTATAGAATTCCAGAGGGAAGCCTTAGAAAATGCCAACACGAACACAGAAGTCCTCAAGAACATGGGCTTTGCAGCTAAAGCTATGAAGGCCGCTCACGATAACATGTAAGTATTGTCACATATAAGTGATGAGTTCTGCTTATCCTAGAGATACCCAGTGGGTAACTTGGTAACTGATTGCAAATAACATTTGCTCCCTCTAGTGGTTGTTCTGCAAATTTCTATATTTAACACCGTGACAAACATATGGAAGAGAAAGTATGTAAAAATGTGATGGTTACAAAAACTGCGAACAATACCTAAAGAACTCTGGGATAGGCAAGAAACAAATCACCCATTAGTACAACCACCTATGCAAAACACTAAACCGTTAACACGATTTTGAAAATCCATACCATTTAGGAGAAAAGTCTAATTGAATTTTCATGACCTCATCTCTGTCATTCAAAATATAACTGCTCTGCCAAGGGGGATTACATCATATCCTCTCTGCAGTAACAGGAAACTACACTTCCCATCAATCACAGGGAATTGCAGTGAATGTGGGTGGGTACACTAGGCCTGTACATGTTGAATGTGTCTTGAGAGTCTTGGTCCGCCCACCACTTCAAGTGGGGCTGGATGACATCACTGCTTCCTGGAGAAAGAACTACAGAAGGGATGTGCCAAGATCAGTGGCTGGGGGAATATGAGGCATAGCCACTGGTCTTACAAATGAGAAACCAAGGAGAATTCACAGTTTGATTTGAAAATGAATAGGCTATTTCAGAGCAACCACTGAGTGAACCAGAAGATGGGTGACATATTCAGTGAAGGTAGGAAATCAGCAACAAGGACATGTAAAGAAGTTTTTGCCCAGAATTCTGCTTTAAATAATTCCATTATGCTTCTCTCTGCCTTCAGGAATTATGCCTGTGGCCTATCTCTTTAAAACCCTACAAATCACAAAAACCTATTACATGTGTCACTATTAGTCATTTTTATAAAAAAATATATTTCATTTAAAGTAAAAGAAATTGCTTCACTAAAACCTAACTGGTTGCATTTTGCTTCCCCATTGTCTTGATCAGGGTGGATTTGATTTAAATCAAACTGATTTAAATCACTAGTCAGTAAGGCTTGATTTAAATCCTAGTTTTCTACATAAAGACTAATTCTTGCTGGTATAACTTTAGTATGCAAGTAGATGAAGATTTTTAGAATAACAACTTTTCATATTAGTTTTTTTATCCCCAGTTTAATAGGTTAATCATTCATATTTGGACAACTTTTCTAACTTTTTACTTAGGAAGGAGAAAAATAATCATTACCTTAATAATAACAATTTAAATAGATTTATTCAACTGAAACAATAACATTCCAGCATATGTGATTTGCTTAAACATCCATGTTTGGTAACTAATTTGGCTAAACAAAATCTATATATTTTAAGAAACTTAGACTGTCAGCCCCTTCCTCCTCACACTTAGTTTCACTTTCTTCTTGTGCAGATCTATCCACTCCAAACAATCAGAAAAATATTGTTTCTATTCTATTCACTGAATTTCTTGAAACTTAGCAGTGAAGGGGTTGATTCTGTATTCATAGGTTTGCAGAAGTTAGGATGAAGGTCTTTTTCTTAACTCTGTTCATGTTATAACATTTTTGCTGTGAAGAAGAGGCATGTGATCTCCGCTGAGTCAAATTCAGTTTTCAGAACTGCAAAAGTAAACCGAGCATCTGTGATAATATCTTGTAGGCAGAGAAACTGCCCAATAATCTTACAGAAACCTCTGGAAGAGCATGACATTGTGAATGGATTCATGGAATTTATTTACCAAAAACATTAAACATATACAGCCTTATTCTACATAATTAAAAAACTAATCTTTATTTCATGATGAAATAACCTTTGGATGGTAATATATTTCCTCAAAAAGCATTTTATTTAAAAAAATCAGATTTTAAATTAAAAAAAATCCGATTTTTTTTTTTTTTTTTTTTTTTTTTTTTTTTTTTTTTAAAAACATTGATTTTTATCCGCCCTGGTCTTGATACTCCTCACAGAGATTTTCTACTTAATTGCTATCAAAATGCACATTTTTTTTTTTTTAATTTTGTATGCAGTATCATGACAGCAAAGCTTTGAGTTGTCTGTGTCCTGTGGAGCACTGCTATTTGCTGCAGCGACATGCACATTGGTTCCAGTCTCCCGTGGTCCCACATGCTCCCTAACCAGTGCTCCCAGCCACCAGTGCTCACACTTCCTGAGCAGCATTGTTGATTGGAGAACTGGGCAGTGAGCATCTCGGATCACTGGAGCCTCAGATTGCCGTGCTGTGTGTTGAGCAGGGGTCCGGCTCTCTAGTGTGCAGCTAGCTCAGTGTTTTAATTTTGGTGCAGCAAATAGGGATGGTGCTTAACCCCTTTTGCGCCTAAGGGTAAAACAAATCTTAACGCCTAAGCACAATTTTGCAATCTTGACGTGGGTTAGCAAAACCGTACATATCATCACAACTACTTTGTGCATCCAGGTGAATTATCCTTGTCTTTTTCAGGACAACTTGGGCTTTCATTTGGTAGTAATTGGTAATGGATATCTCCTGATTTGCTTTTTTATCAAAGGACAACTGTCCCAATATGGTAAAAAAAACACCCCTTTTTGTTTTTTTCTTCATACCACTTGGCAACTGCGCTCTAGTTGAATGACGGCTACAGCACGATTACCCAGTTCTGGGAGGGTGTCGTATGATGGATACAGCTGATCACGTGATGAGGTAAAAGGCCAATCACAGCGGCCTTTTACCACACGATCAGCTGTGTCTAATGGCACAGCAGATCACGGAGTAAATACAGTTGACGATTATTGGCAGCACTTTGCTGATAACCGTCAGCGGTCACAGAAGAGATCGGTACTGATCATCAGCACAAATCTTGATCTAGGTTTTTTTTTTTATTATTTATTTATTTAACACGCTTGTTTTTTTTTTCTCTCTGAAAGGAGAGAGAGCGAGCGCGAGCAAGAGAGGAAGAGCGAGAGATACAATGCATCTATCCTCCATTCAGAGAGAGAAAACACAGGGGCAGACTTCACAGTGACTGATCACTGTGATAGCCAATCAGAGGCTATCACAGCGATCAGGTGACCTGGAATCAGGAGTTCTGGGTCCCAGTTGTTACAATGGGGCCCAGTGCTCTGTTAAGAGCGCGCTATCCGTACGAGTATGCAAATTAGCAGCCTCGCGGCATAAAGCCCAATGCAATGGGACCGTTAATTTGCGTACCATCGGCGTGAAGGGGTTAAGCAGAAAGGCAAAAATTCAAGGCTCTGGTACACTACTTGGGCCCAGAGGCTGCACAGGAATAAAATCGGTTCTATAAGAAGTTGCCTGCACTTCACATTTCTTCCTACCTTTTTAGGTCCGTTCAGTTTCACGGGCATTGCGCATGGCATCTGATGTCACTCTTGTTAACCCAGCCTAGTGCACTTTCAACTATAGAGCCCTCTACAATGGCCGATGGACAAAGTGGTGGGCGGAGAAAGTAGTGGTAACATCAGCTGCCATGGGTGGTGCAGATTTTGAGAATTTTGTAACTCATGTTCTTAAAAATTTCTAAAGTTTATATACCAATTACACTATTGGAATCTTTACCAATGGTCTTTGATGTATGAGAAACCGGTCTTTTACTCTGGTAAGCTGCTTACCTCTAATTTGGGTGGAGGGGTTGATCACTTATGCTACTAAACCCCGGACCCTGCAGTCACTATATCCGGTCTCCCCGGACCCTGCAGTCACTATATCCGGTCTCCCCGGACCCTGCAGTCACTGTATCCGGTCTCCCCGGACCCTGCAGTCACTGTATCCGGTCTCCCCGGACCCTGCAGTCACTGTATCCGGTCTCCCCGGACCCTGCAGTCACTGTATCCGGTCTCCCCGGACCCTGCAGTCACTGTATCCGGTCTCCCCGGACCCTGCAGTCACTGTATCCGGTCTCCCCGGACCCTGCAGTCACTGTATCCGGTCTCCCCGGACCCTGCAGTCGCTGTATCCGGTCTCCCCGGACCCTGCAGTCGCTGTATCCGGTCTCCCCGGACCCTGCAGTCGCTGTATCCGGTCTCCCCGGACCCTGCAGTCGCTGTATCCGGTCTCCCCGGACCCTGCAGTCGCTGTATCCGGTCTCCCCGGACCCTGCAGTCGCTGTATCCGGTCTCCCCGGACCCTGCAGTCGCTGTATCCGGTCTCCCCGGACCCTGCAGTCGCTGTATCCGGTCTCCCCGGACCCTGCAGTCGCTGTATCCGGTCTCCCCGGACCCTGCAGTCGCTGTATCCGGTCTCCCCGGACCCTGCAGTCGCTGTATCCGGTCTCCCCGGACCCTGCAGTCGCTGTATCCGGTCTCCCCGGACCCTGCAGTCGCTGTATCCGGTCTCCCCGGACCCTGCAGTCGCTGTATCCGGTCTCCCCGGACCCTGCAGTCGCTGTATCCGGTCTCCCCGGACCCTGCAGTCACTGTATCCGGTCTCCCCGGACCCTGCAGTCACTGTATCCGGTCTCCCCGGACCCTGCAGTCACTGTATCCGGTCTCCCCGGACCCTGCAGTCACTGTATCCGGTCTCCCCGGACCCTGCAGTCACTGTATCCGGTCTCCCCGGACCCTGCAGTCACTGTATCCGGTCTCCCCGGACCCTGCAGTCACTGTATCCGGTCTCCCCGGACCCTGCAGTCACTGTATCCGGTCTCCCCGGACCCTGCAGTCACTGTATCCGGTCTCCCCGGACCCTGCAGTCACTGTATCCGGTCTCCCCGGACCCTGCAGTCACTGTATCCGGTCTCCCCGGACCCTGCAGTCACTGTATCCGGTCTCCCCGGACCCTGCAGTCACTGTATCCGGTCTCCCCGGACCCTGCAGTCACTGTATCCGGTCTCCCCGGACCCTGCAGTCACTGTATCCGGTCTCCCCGGACCCTGCAGTCACTGTATCCGGTCTCCCCGGACCCTGCAGTCACTGTATCCGGTCTCCCCGGACCCTGCAGTCACTGTATCCGGTCTCCCCGGACCCTGCAGTCACTGTATCCGGTCTCCCCGGACCCTGCAGTCACTGTATCCGGTCTCCCCGGACCCTGCAGTCACTGTATCCGGTCTCCCCGGACCCTGCAGTCACTGTATCCGGTCTCCCCGGACCCTGCAGTCACTGTATCCGGTCTCCCCGGACCCTGCAGTCACTGTATCCGGTCTCCCCGGACCCTGCAGTCACTGTATCCGGTCTCCCCGGACCCTGCAGTCACTGTATCCGGTCTCCCCGGACCCTGCAGTCACTGTATCCGGTCTCCCCGGACCCTGCAGTCACTGTATCCGGTCTCCCCGGACCCTGCAGTCACTGTATCCGGTCTCCCCGGACCCTGCAGTCACTGTATCCGGTCTCCCCGGACCCTGCAGTCACTGTATCCGGTCTCCCCGGACCCTGCAGTCACTGTATCCGGTCTCCCCGGACCCTGCAGTCACTGTATCCGGTCTCCCCGGACCCTGCAGTCACTGTATCCGGTCTCCCCGGACCCTGCAGTCACTGTATCCGGTCTCCCCGGACCCTGCAGTCACTGTATCCGGTCTCCCCGGACCCTGCAGTCACTGTATCCGGTCTCCCCGGACCCTGCAGTCACTGTATCCGGTCTCACACAGTACACAAATCATGGAAATGCAGTTATTTTAGTAAATATAAACTGCTAAATAACTTTTCTCATCAGCAGTATATAGCCGTCTTGTGACTTTTATCAGTGTTCAGCCGAGCACTGGTTAAAGCTTGTAGGAGGAGTTTTCTTTCTGATCTAGGAGGATGCAAAACCCCTGACCTCTGTCTGGACAGTACTGACTGGCCCTGTGCTGATCACGTGCACTCTCCCAAGAAAAAAAATAGAAACCTCTCTAGCAATACACACTAACTTGAGCATGTGCAGAAGGGCTACAGTTTCAGTCTGTCTTATCAGTGTGGACATTTGAACAAGAGGAGGGGCAGAGAAAACAGGATCAAACAGCCTTTTTATACAATGCAGAGGATTAACCCCTTAGGTTCCACAGTGAGTATATTATGCATGCTTTACTGCATATACAGACTGATTTTACAGTTCTGGGTTTAGTAACACTTTAATGGTTTAAGTGGATGGAACTGCTTAAAGTGATACCAAAGACAAAAAGGAAAAGGTCATACTTGCCTGCTGTGTGCAAACATATTGCAGTAAAAGGTCAGTTACCTCCTCTTCTTGCAGTCCCCCTGGCGCTGTCAAGCTACTCTGTCCTTTAGGTGTCTCCTGTAGCAAAGCAGGTGCTAAGGCTCCCGAGCGTTCACACTCCTGTCGGCTCCTAAGCTGGGCTGCATGTGTCTAAAGACACACACAACGCCTGTAAGCCACGCCTCCGGTCCCTCCTCACAGGAGTTTGACTGACAGGAGCAAGAGCCTATGACTCCGCTGCCTTTAGTTTCTCCTGTGAAAGCAGGAAGTGAGGGGAGCAGTGACAGGAGCCAGGTAATGTTTATGGACAGAGGGGGTAGGACAGTTAGTGGGGTGTTTTTTCTTTAGTGCACAGAATACATTAATGTAATATTGAGGCTTTAGAAATAATTTAAGTGATGAATTTCTGGATTCCACAGTAGTATACCTGAGAATATTATTAATGGCGCTACCTGGATTTTTCTTTTATTTATTGTATCTAAATGTGTAGAACTCTTAATAGGTGGGCTGCTTTGTTCTTTGGGTTTATCTGTTTATAAAAATGCTATGTGTTTGTCCACAGGGATATTGATAAGGTGGATGAACTAATGCAGGACATCGCAGACCAGCATGAGGTGGCACATGAAATCTCAGATGCCATTTCCAAGCCTATTGGTTTTGGAGAGGAGTTTGATGAGGTGAGTAAAAAAACAAAAAAAACAAAAAAAAACTTAAACCTGAAATTGCGATATGAATGGAATAGCCAAAGTAAGCATACTAAATCGGCTACAGATTCTCTTTATGTGAAACCTAACACAGGAGTGTGTGCCAGCAGGGTCTTTGCCAAATTTTGGTAAGTGTTCTAGATGGCAGGAAACCCAAAATCTGATTTCTACTAAAAAAAAAAGAAAAGAAAAGGTCTGGGGCTCTCTACCTTTTTTAGGGCCAGTTCACACCAGTGCGTTTATCTGCATTTAAGCGCAGCTGTTAAAGACAGATCAACGGAATAACATCTGAAAAACAATCATTTTCCAATGTTTCTGATTCGCACCATAATGCTGCGTTGACCTGCATTGCGATAAAATGCAACATGTATGCAACATGACAGATGTAAGCAGACATCAGTGCAGTGTACAGGATATCCCATAAAAATACAAAAATGTATCTCATAGAACAGGGGTGTCAAACTCCATTTCATCGCAGGCCGTATTCTCATTATGGTTGCCCTCAAAGGGACAATTGTATCTGTAAGACTGGATGTCCAGAGCACCCCCACCCCCCATTACATCAGATATCAAGAATTCCACACCCTCCCAAACATCACCGTGCACCCCCGTTGGGGGGCAGAGCTGGGAAGTAGAAAATGCAGGGTCTGGAGAAGGACCAGAGGAGGAGTGGAGTCAGTTACCAGAGTCTGCTGAATGCTGAGACCAGGGGAGGCGGAGATGAGGGGTGCTGCAGCTGCACCGAGAGGTGCAGGATTTGGCAGAGGAGTTCTGTTCTCCTCTCGACTGCCGAGACAAGGTGGGGGAGGAGACAAGCGGGTACCTGCACGAGAGGTGCAAGAGCCATAGGAAATGGCCTGGAGGGCTGGATTTGGCCTGCGGGCCTTGTGTTTAGCACCTGTGTCATAGAATGCATGAAGGTATAAAACCTTCAGCTTTTGCGACCACTTTAAATCATACTGAAAAGGTATATCCACTTTCTGGCTGAGGGTGACAACGCTTACCCATGTCAGCAGCAGCTGCATTGTTGTCCTTTCACTTGGGCCCCTGAGTTGGACTAAAAGAAGCACACTGGGCATTGGCACATTCTTCTGTAGTCACTGCATTAAAACTGTGACATTTAGCTGCTGCCGAAGGAACGCACACCCACAGAAAGCTCATATACGGAAAATCTACGTCTTGTAGAGACAAAACATGTACAGAGGGGAAAACTGTTTTTGTGACAAGACTAAGGCTACGTTCACACTAGTGCAAGCGGCAGACAGGTGTTTGGGAAGCGTTTTTACCGTTTCCCAAACGCCTGTGAAAATTCTGCACATTGTAGCACATGGTGCTGTTCACAAGGGAACGTTAGTGTCACGGCAAAACGGAAGGCTCTGGTCGAGTCAGGAGGAGTTGAAGCCTCCTATTCAAGTCTATGGTGCCGCTCCGCAAACGCCCGGCCAGCGTTTGCGGAGCGTTCACACCATTCAAACTTCCTTATAGGCGTTTGTGGGGCGTTTTTAACGCTTGGCAAACGCAGCTAAACCGCGCATACGGAGCGTTAAAAAACGCTCCGCAAACGCCAGACCAACGCTTGTCAAACGCTATAGGGGCGTTTGGCAAGAGCTGGAAAAATAGTCAAGTGTGAACGAGCCCTAAGTATTCTATTGTGGGAATTTTTACAGCTGATAGTAAAATGGTCAGGTGGTACATGAAAGTCTGCTAAACTCCTACACCTGCATTTATGGCCACTTTTTTTTCTCTCCCAACTTTTCCGGTACATCCTGTGTTGTTTTTCAAAAACCTTCCCCAGTCCTGATTGCATAAGCCACATCTTCTGCAGCAAATGAACCCATATAACCTGCTATACACCCAATTAATATCCTCTTCCAGGGTTTTGCTGCTCATATCAGTAGACTGGATTAGTTTGTTTCATGCACTGCATAAAAACTAGCAATTACTTGATAAAAACACAGGAATGCTTAATGGATGTTTGGTCTTCTAATTCCCAACACTTCTAACTGTCAGGCATTTGCACTGTAAAAGCATTACATGAGCGCAGGCTACAGACGTCAATGTCAGGTCTCCTGTAACGCTGTGCCACTGTTCTAGAAAGCTTATTTTGTTAGCAGCCATTTGTCATGTCAAATTTATGCAAAGAAAGCCCGGGATAACCCCACTGTGCTGGAACACTGGTTAGAACAGTACAGTATTGCGGGCTGTGGAAGACAGAGCGCATACTCTATAATGATCCACTGGTCTCATTTAAAAAAAAAAAAAGTAGATCAGATGTTAAAATCACTAAAAGCATTGCTAATGTAAAAATAATAAACCTTTTATACATTGCAGCTTACCAGTCCTTAGGTATATTGTTGGATTAGTTCTCTTTTTTAGGATTTTTTCCCTTTTATTCTCACCTGGTAATGCTACGAATAACACACTTTCTGTCTGGCTACATTCACCTCTCCACTAGAAGTAGCCATGGTTGTCACACAGGCTGGATTTAGTTGATTGATGGGATCAGTATTTTATATACTGGCTTTCCAGTTCACAAAGTGACAAACTCTGTATTTCTGGCAAGATCAACAGGTTTACTTGTGTACTAGAGGTACTTGTCTAAAAAGTGAGAACGAATGCAGACACCCGGTCTAAAGACCAGTAAACTACAATATCTTACATTTTTCCTTTTGGATTTAGATGCACTTAAAGTGGTATTAGATTATTAAATGTATTATTAAACCCCAAAGAAAAATATAATAAATTGCAGCTTACCGATCCTTAAATGTGGTTCTATTTTAATTTGGTGATCTGGCCAGTAACACACTTCCTTTCTTAGGGTAGGTCAGGTCTATGGGACGCAGTGGCTGTACAGATGTGGCCACTGCTCCCAATTTGACTTTCAAGTGGGTGCTTGTCTCTGAATTTACACTGTCTGCATTCAGGGCACCGCACGCACATGGATGTTAAATTGGGAGCGGCGGCTGTATCCGCGTATCTGCTGTGTCCCAATAAACATGAATGGGACTGCCAGCATGCAGATGCACTGAGCACCTGTGCATCCCATGCGGGCAAACAGGCCCTTCTCACAAATATTCCCCTAAAGTGGAACTATACTCATTGCTCCAAAAGAGTCTTGGAGCTCCTCAATGGCCGCTGACATCTTCTAGTGGCTGGCCTCTGGGTACTGAGTGCCAGCCGCTTTAATTGGTCGAGCCAGTATGACATCACTCTCATGCATGCATACATTGGAGTGTGGTCAGATTCAGCATTTGCCGAATTTGTACAGTCAGCTGTGTGTGTGCCCAGCTCACTGTACAGGGGCAGACAGGCAGGTGGGTAATTTTAATTCAGAACAGACAAAGCATGTCTCTTATGCATGAAAAATCCTGCTTGTTCATATTACATTTTTGTGCATTTTGTTCATAAAGTTCCACTTTAAGTACACCCCTGTGAAAGAGGCCTAAGAATTGATAAGCCGCAATAATATTACATTTTTGCTTTTGGGTTTAAAAAGCTTTAAATTTGCCTTTCAGTCATAATTGATTCTTAAAATGCATACCAGTCACACAGCCCACCTAAGCTTAGAGCTTCAAGGAAACCTGTATGTACAGCCGTGGCCAAAATTTTGAGAGTGATACAAATATTAATTTTCACAAAGTTTTCTGCCCCAGTTTTTATGATGGCAATTTGCAATTAAATGCTATTTATCGGATCACTCTTCATAACATTCAGGAGTACATGCAAAGTCCCTCTTTACCATGAAAATGAACCTAATCCTCCCCCCCCAAAAAAAACCCTTCCATTGCATTTCAGCCCTGCCACAGATGGACCACCTGACATCGTGTCAGTGATTTTCTCATTAACACAGGTATTAGTGTTGATTACAACAAGGCTGGTGATCACTCTGTCATGCTGATTGAGTAAGAATAGCAGACTGGAAGCTTTCTAAGGAGGATGATGCTTGAAATCATTGTTCATCCTCTGTTATCCCTGGTTACCTGCAAGGAAACAAGTGCAGTCATCATTGCTTTGCACAGAAAGGGATTCACAGGTAAGTATACTGCTGCTACTAAGATTGCACCTAAATCAACCAAGAACTTCACAGAGAGGCTCAATTATTGTGAAGAAGGCTTCGGGGTGCCCAAGAAAGTCCAGCAAGCTCCAGGACCATGTCCTAAAGTTGATCCAACTGCGGGATCGGGGCACCACCAGTGCAGAGTTTGCTCATGAATGGCAGGAGGCAGGTGTGACTACATCTGCATGCACAGTGAGGTGAAGCCTTTTGGAGGATGGCCTCGTGTTAAGAAGAGCAGCAAAGAAGCCACTTCTCTCCAGGAAAAACATCAGGGACAGACCGAAATTCTGCAAAAGGTACAGGGATTGGATTGCTGAGGACTTGGGGTGAAGTAATTTTCTATGATGAATCCCCTGATTGTTTCGGGCATCCGGAAAAAAACTTGTTCAGAGAAGAAAAGGTGTGTACTACCATCAGTCCTGTGTCATGCCAACAGTAAAGCATCCTGAGACCATACATGTGTGGAGTTGCTTCTCAGCCAAGGGAGGGGCTCACTCACAATATTGCCTAAGAACACCGCCATGAATAAAGAATGGTACAAAAACATCCTCCGAGAGCAACTTCTCCCAACCATCCAAGAACAGTTTGGTGACAGACAATGCCTTTTCCAGCATGAGGAGCACCTTGCCATAAGGCAAAACTGATAACTAAGTGGTTTGGGGAACAAAACATCGAAATTTTGGGTCCATGGCCAGGAAACTCCCCAGACCTTAATTCCATTGAGTACCTGTGGTCAATCCTCCGTGAACAAAACCCCCCCCAAATTCTGACTTATGCCAGAATGGGCTGCCATCAGTCAGGATGTGGCCAGATGTTGATTGACAGCATGCTAGGATGAATTGCAGAGGTCTTGTTAAAGAAGGGTCAACACTGCAAATAATGACTCTTTGCATAAACGTAATGTATTGTCAATAGATGCCTTTGACACTTATCAAATGCTTGGAATTATACTTCAGTATACCATAGAAACATCTGACAAAAAGATCTAAACAGCAGACTTTGTGAAAATTGATATTTGGCATTCTCAAAACTTTTGGCCACGACTGTATTATAGCATAATACAGAGGATACCATTACTGATCTCCTGAAAATGGAGGCACAGATCTGGAACAAGCTTGCGGTTTATCAGTCTTAATCTGTCTGCTTGTTCTAGGTCAGTAGGCCTAGAATCTGCTCTATAGGCTTTCGGGGCCTGACATTTTCCTAGTCAAACAAGGCTCTGAGACTGAAAGTGTAAAGCAAAGGGTGGTGAGAGGAAAGTTTTCCGTGTTCTCACTTTAGCAACTGCTGGCCCATTGGTGATTGTGAAGACACCATTATATGTAACTGCTGGCCCATTGGTGATTGTGAAGACACCATTATATGTAACTGCTGGCCCATTGGTGATTGTGAAGACACCATTATATGTAACTGCTGGCCCATTGGTGATTGTGAAGACACCATTATATGTAACTGCTGGCCCATTGGTGATTGTGAAGACACCATTATATGTAACTGCTGGCCCATTGGTGATTCTGAAGACACCATTATATGTAACTGCTGGACCATTGGTGATTCTGAAGACACCATTATATGTAACTGCTGGCCCATTGGTGATTCTGAAGACACCATTATATGTAACTGCTGGCCCATTGGTGATTCTGAAGACACCATTATAATTGCCTCTTTCAGTGCTTTATGGCTTTTTCGATATGGGGATTTTAAAAAATATGAAAGATTGGAAGGGTTAAATAAAAGCACTGAAGGAGGCAAATGTAACTGCCCCCTCCATCCTACAGCATCCAAATGTTAAGTCCCCTTTCCACAGTGCTTTCCCCCCCATGCACACTGCATTTGCCTGTTTACACAATAAATCAGAAATGATGTACTCCCCTTACACTTGGCTGGATGAACTATTACTGTTGCCCCTTTTTAGGAGTACTTTTTTACCAACTGTCTTTGTTTCCAGGATGAGCTCTTGGCAGAACTGGAGGAACTAGAACAAGAAGAACTAGATAAGAACCTTTTGGAGGTTCATGGTCCAGAAACTGTGCCGCTCCCAAACGTGCCTGCAGGTTGTCTGCCTGCAAAGCCAGGTAAACATTTTATCTCCAAAGGCTTAACTTTGTGCAAAGGGCATGTTGTGTTACATTCTGAAGGTTTTCCCATGTGATGTTCATTTTTTTTTTTTTTAATTATTTCAAGAGAACAACCCATGTGGAGCCCCCTTGGATCCTAAGAGGGGTATGAGTTAGCACTGAATTAGCCTGAAGTTGAGGCCCCATGTGCCGCCTTGGCCTGGGATCCATGAGGTCACCACATGGGAGCAGGGATTAGTTTAAAGACAGACACAAGTACTTGCTGGCACTTCAAGGTTTCTCCTGTTCAGGACTATTTCCTAGGAAATGTTTTGAATAAGGACTTGTTCACTTGACATGCTGTTGCAGCTTTTTCCCAGATTGTAAGGAGAAGAGCGAAGAGCTGTTTGTGGAAAGAAGGGTGGAAATAATTTAGGCTGCTTATTTGGAGTTTGCTGCTAAGCTGCCCCCATTCATTCCTATTGAATGGCTCTCTGACCAGTAGGATTGTGTAAGAAGACCTAAAGCATTGCCCGCCTTATAAGTTCTGGTTGTCATAACAGCATGGCTTTAGAGGCTGCTGCAAATATCTGCAGACCCCTTTAGGCGCCACTTTATACTGTACCTTCAGCAGTTTTTTACATAGCAGGCATTTTAAGGTGATGACTTTGGCAAGTAAAGTAGTGGACTTTACGTCCCTGGACCATAGAACTTCGAGTACCTGGCTTAGGGGTTTTCCTTAGGCCTCTTTCAAACAGATGGCAGGCTTTACTACCCTCTAAATATTGATCTGCAGTGGATTGCTTTTTAATGCCATAGCTGACAGACAATTTTCAGGAGTTCAAGAGATTATACTGCTTCCACCTGTTTTTCGATGCCCAGTTGTATTTATTACATGTACTGCAAATGCCAAGTTAAAATTGCAAAGCATTGCAACTGTGACAATATGAATTTGCCCCTCTGGCCCCATATAAAGTTGTAGGCAGGCAATCGTGGGGTAGTAAAAACGCTGACCAACCGCCAATTTTCTCTTCCTCTCAGTTGCCAGCTTGAACTAAGCCTGGTGTCCTTTTCACACAGGTGTTCGGTTTGTCCCTTTTTCATCCAGTTGATGGATGAAAAATGGACAGCAATGCATTCCTACGGGCAAACAGATGTAATCAGTCTGTTTTTTGCATTGGTTTGGGGAGGGGGCGGGTGAAGCATGACACTTTTTTTGTCGTGAGGTCAACGCGCCCCCCCCCCCCCCTTCCATAATCCATACCAGACCCGTATGGATTTGGGAGTGGGGACCTTTTTTTCTTTTTTAGCTTTTTCTTTACATTCTCTGCTGATGGCAGAAATGACTCATTGTTAGGAAGCCAGTGGGTACCAGATCCTTAAAGCAGAGCTCCACCCAAAAGGGGAAGTTCCGCTTTAAGGACTGCTCCCCATTAAGGATTGGCGCCTTTGGGGGGGAGTGGGTACCAAAATTTGACAGGTACATGCTTCCACTTCTGGTCCAATTGCCTAGACGATCGGAAACGGAATGTGTCCTCCCCCCCTGTCATCTTTTGGGACACGTGACAGGTCCCAGAAGACTACAGGACCACTCATGAAGCACAGCACTACTCGCACATGCGCAGTGGGTACCCGGCTGTGAAGCCGCAAGGTATCACAGCCGGGTGCCCACACTGAATATGCCGGCCTCCTGGAATACAGGATGGCCAATGAAACGGGCTGCAGGGGACATACCGCGGAACCAAGGGACAGGTAAGTGGCTGTTTTTTAAAAGTCAGCAGCTACAGTTTTTGTAGCTGCTGACTTTTATTTTTTGACAGGGTGAGTGGAACTCCGCTTTAACTACGAATGCAAAAATGGACCGTTTGTTCGTTTTTTGCATCCGTTTAGGTCTGCTTCCTGAATGGATAGGGTATAAACAGATGAACATCCGTTTGCCCGTTTTTTTTCTATCCATCAACAAATAGTTTAAAAATGGGCAGGCGGAACACCCGTTTGAAAGAACCCTTCCAATGCAGGCAGTTATTATCGGTATGAGACCTGCAAAGTGGCTGGCAGCTGTTGGGCACTGGACTAGTTGTTGCATGACTGCCACTTGGGTGGGGGTGCCTACTATGCAGAGGAATTGCAAGACTGGACAGTAAAGTCTCTGTTTAAAGTACTTGTATCAAATAATACATTCTGTCTTCGTTTTTTGTTTTAGTAGCCAAGAAGAAGCAAGAGGAGGATGATGACGACATGAGAGAGCTTGAGAACTGGGCTGCTGTGTAGATGTGTCACACGTTCATAGAGACTGAACACCTGCCTGAGTTGGGTGTCACATACCTGGGAAGAAAGGGGGAGGGGATACAGAAAAGGACTCCATGTCTCTCTCTTTCTCTTCCCCTTTCTTTTTCTAACGCCTAAAGCCTGGAATGCGCATTCGGATAAACAAACTGAGAACAGCCGGTGCTTAGGTTCAGCCTGATTATGAAACGACAACTAGTTTTTCTTTTCAGTACAATGTCAGATCTGTAAAGCCCCCGCATCTGGCTAATCAACGTCAGACTGCCCACCATTGAGGACACCTGGATCATGGCGTCTTTTAGCTGCTTTGGCCTCAAATGCCTGCGCTCTCGATAAATTTCGGACTCCAATACTTCCCTGCATTGGTAAACGTTCATTCTCCTGTCAAATGGATGCCTTCTATCTCTGTAACATGCCAGCTTTCCGTACGGTGTAACCATCTATTATGTGAGGATCCCACAAATGTCACATATATCGGTCTGTTAGTCCTGAACTGCTCCCCCTAATGGCACAGCTTGCTCAGTTCTTGTGGAGTGCAGTTAAATCATGGCACTCTTTTTTTTTTTTTTTTTTTTTTTTTTTTTTTTGTTTTGTTTTTTTTTGTTACTGAGAATGCAACAATTCATCTGAACTGCAGTGATATCCGTGTATAATATGTAGTCAGTATGTCATGTGGCTATATTTATACAGATTCTGAAATATACATACAGATCTTGCACATAAGCTCTTGTGTGTTTACCTATGTATTCCTCTATCAGTATACAAAATATCGATGTACATATTCCAGTTTGAGCGAGTAATACAGGGCACAGGCCTCTAAGTGGGCTCTTATTTCTTCACACAGGTTATGCAGGAGGACAAAACCAACAGCTGTATTTAGTCACTGGGTCCATTGAAAGTCTATGGCAGCCAATAAGGTTCTCTGCCCTTTTCTTACTTGCACTAGAAAAATGGCACTGGAATCGGATTGGTTGTTCCAGTTACTGTTTGCGCATATTTATTTTTTGTAATAGCCTCTGGGTTCTTTATCAGTTTCTTCTGTGAATAAGCTAGCTTATGTTTGGTCAACTCAACAGGCTTTGAGGCCTATTTATGAAAGCAAAATGGAGCTGTGGATGATAGCAACCAGGCAAATTTTTGGTTTTTTTTTTCATTTTTAATTAGAAAATTTGGTTGCTGTGGATAATAGCACCACTTTTGCTTCCATTTTCATAAATAAAATGTTTTGTGCAATTCCGAAGTGGATATGGTCATCGACGGCCTTTTAATTCCCCTCCTGTCAGGGACTCAATTGCTTTTGTGTAGGGAAAAGGTGGCTTCAGTGCCATCTAACACCGCACCAACTGTTCCATTAATCTCAGGCTAGATGCTAGTTCAGGGGCCCTTTCAGCTTCACTGTCATTGATGTGTCTTCCCTTGAACTTGTATCTGGCCAGGAGTCAGATTGGCTGTGTTCACACCCAAGATCAAGAAGACTTCAATTTCCTTTACCGTACATTTCTTGTGGTTTTTTTTTTTTTTTTATTCACACTACACACAGTGTGTTGTCTAACCAGCCAGCATCCGCCATTTTTTTTTTTTTTTTGGTGTGTGCAGGTTAGATAACACAAGTAAGCGTCTGCTTGGTTGTCATGAAAACACACACTTGAAATCGAGGCTTGTGAGACTGCGGCGCAGACGGTGGTCAAAGTCGTATCTTGAACCTTCATACCGTGTTTACAAGCATTTGGGAGCCTTTACCATTCACTGCACTCTACCATGTGCTTGGCACTGCCATGGAGAAACCATAACAGAGGTCCTGTTTATCAGTGTGTCTGAGGAATCAAGTCTCATCAGACTGTTTCCACCTACAGCAACCATATTCTTTAATTTATACTTATAATGCATACTTTATAATGCTTTTTGAAAAATCTGTCCTTGGGACAAGTAGCTTGTCCCGGGGCAGTATGGGAGCATCAAGGGAAGCATCTGATTGCTGTGGGGCACTGGAGACCATTCTTGCCCTATAGACACTGTTAAATGAGGCTTTCTATGGTTTGTTGGCAGTGAAGTGGTAAATTAGTTTAATAATAAAGCGTCACTTCCTTCACGTCCAGTGATGTTACTGTTTAGTTTAAAATGATGTGTTTGTTTTTCAAATTTTATGTCTACAGTCAGTAATAGTTTGCACTTTCTAATAAAAAGTCTCTATATTCCTATTATTTTTATGGAACCATTGCCCCTCTTTTTTGCTTAGCCAAGAAACCCCTTTTAACGGTTGATACAATAGGATGTACAGGCCTTGCCCGAAAGCCCTGTGTGTAACTTCTAGACTATAGACATACAATACAGTGAATGACTGCACAACTCTTAGCTATGTTCATGGAGTGAATGTATTTTGCAGTCCTGTATGTCCTGTTTATATAACATTTCCAATTACTTTGAAACTACATTTGCTCTCACCTATGAAATAAAGTATATTTCGAAATGTGATTTTTATTTTTGGTAATGTCCTTGTTAATGCTGTGAAAAAAAAATAACAGCTATCGAGACTGCTGAAATCCATAGGCAATACAGTACATTCATAAAGTATTTAGACCCCCTTCACAGGTTTTTAAATTTTGTTATTGCAGCCTGAAACTACAGGTGTTTGCTTTCTTTTTTTCCCCCTCATTATTCTACATTCATTACCCCATAATGACAAAGTAAAAACAGAATTTTAGAAATATCTGAAAAGTTATTCAAAAGAAGAAAAACTTTGAAATATCACGTGTACTTAAGTAGTCAGACCCTTTACCCAGTACTTTGTTGAAGCACCTTTGGCAGCAATTACAGCCTTGAGTCTTTTTGGGTATAACGTGACAAGCTTTGCACATCTGGATTGGGAGATTTTCGGCCATTCTTCCTCAGTTATTAGGACCGTCGACGGACAGCCAATTTCAGGTCTCTCCAGGGTCAAGTCAGGGCTCAGGCAGGGCCACTCTAGGATTTTCACAGAGTTGTCCCTAAGGCACTCCTGTGTTGTCTTGGCTGTGTGCTTAGGATTGTTGTCATGTTGGAAGGTGAACCTTCGGCACAGTCTGAGGTCCTGAGCACTGTGGATCAGGATTTCATTGAGGATATACTTTGCTCTATTCTTCTTTCCTTTAACTCTAACCAGTCCCTGAAAAAAAAAAACAACCCCCGCAGATCGTTGCTGCCACTGCCATGCTTCACTGTTGGGATGGTACTGGGCAAGTGATGAGCGGTACCTCGTTTTCTCCAGACATAATATTTAGAATTGAGGCTAAACAGTTAAATTTTAATTCCATCAAACCAGAGAATCTCACAGCCTTAGAGTCCTTCAGGCTTTTTGCAAACTCCAAGCAGGCTTTTGTGTGTTTTGCGCTGAGGAGAGGCTTCTGTCTATCCACCCTGCCATAAAGGCCAGATTGGTGGAGGGCTGCAGTGCAGTGAACGTTGTCCTATCTCCACACAGGATCTCTGGAGCTGAGAGTGACCGTCAGGTTCTTGGTCACCTCTCTTATGAGGGCCCTTCTTTCCTAATTGTTCAGTTTAGCCAGACTACCAGCTCTTGGAAGAGTCCTGGTTGTGCCAAACTTCCATTTGTGATTCGTGGAGGCCATGTGCTATTGGGAACCTTCAGTGCAGCAACTGTCTCTGAGCTGTGCAGGCAGTTCCTTTTGACCTTGTAGCCTTTGCTCTGATGCTTTGTCAGCTGTGAGGATTTTTATAGAGAGGAGTGTGCCTTTCATGTCCAATCATTTTAATTTTACCACTGGTGGGCTCCAATCAAGGTGTAGAAACATCTCCACAATCCTCAAGAGAAATGAGAGGCACCTGAACTAAATTTGAAGTGTTGTTGCAAAGGGTCTCAATACATATGCCAATGTGGTATTTCATTTTTCCTTTATCATAATTTTGCAAACCTTTCTAAAACTGTTTTTACTTTTATTGTGGGGCACAGAGTGTTGAATGAGGAGGAAAAACAAAATTAAACAACTGTAGTATCAGGCTGCAACATAACAAAATGGGAAAAAAGTGAAGGGGGTCTAAATGGTGTATGAATGCACTGTATATGGTAATGTCCATGGCACAAGAATCAATACATGTGGGATGACCTGTCTCCATACCCCTGGGAAGTGGGCAGTGGCGACCTGTCTCCATACCCCTGGGAAGCGGGCAGCGGCGACCTGTCTCCATACCCCTAGGAAGCTGGCATCGGCGACCGGTCACCATACCTCTAGGTAGCAGGCCGCAGTGACCATCCACCATACATCTAGAAAGTAGGCAGTGGTGTCCAGATGCCAAACTCAAAGGAAGAGGCAGCGGTGACCAGTTCCCATATTCCTAGGAAGAAGGCAGCAGCATCCAGTCTCCATACTCCTAGGAAACAGGCAG
Organism: Staurois parvus; assembly: GCF_062004578.1. Classification (NCBI taxonomy): domain Eukaryota; kingdom Metazoa; phylum Chordata; class Amphibia; order Anura; family Ranidae; genus Staurois; species Staurois parvus. Next base: position 637,120 of record NW_028317933.1, on the reverse strand, counting down.
TAGCAGCCAGTCATTCTGACAGAAACTGGTTCCTACTAGAAGACCCAAAGCCAACTATGGAGCAAGATTGTGGAATAGAGGAACAAAAGAGAATTGTTAGAAGCTTGAATCTGTGTAGCGTGAGCCCTACTTTCATGATTATTGAAAGCTGAATTCCAGTTGGCCTATGAAAATTAGATTTTGATGTGCCCCTTCCCCTCTTTATGGGAATATAACATAATAAAACCTTTATTTTTGCTGACCTTGCATCTGGCACTCACCTTTACTTTGGCCCTGGAAAGTGGGCATACCCCAACATCTTCAGGTACTTGTCCTGCATTGTAAGTTATAAAGTGGCTGAACAACTGGAGACCAGTGGTGAATACAGGAACCAGCGTGGAAGAAGCTTGCATGCGTGATAAGGTAAGTATTCCACTTTGTTATATCCCCCCCACAGTAAATGACCATTACCAGTCTTTGTCATTTTAGATTGTACAATGTGGGAACATAGCTACACTATCAAATCAGTTTGTATCCAAACAGGAAGGCTCTTGCACTACATACTTGTTGGAAGATCTAAAGAAAATTGTACAGTCATTTTGTGTGCTGCAAGCTTTAGTCCAGGAGTCTCCAAACTTTCCAAACGAAGGGCCAGTTTACTGTTCTTTAAACCTGGCTGGGGGGGGCAGACTATGGTCAGTAGGAGTAAACATTTACTCACATTTTCCACCAAGCCTGAGGCAAAGAATTGCATAATACCTGTGGACAGTAGTTGGAGGAACAGTGCCCCATGATTGGTATTAACTGGAGGAAAAGTGCCCCATTGTTTGTGTCAGAGGAAGAGTCGAGTTGAAGTGGAGCTCTGTGCCCATTACTGATCCAGCCAACGGGCCCATCCATCTGGTCCGTCAAGTCACTCTCCTCAGTCCTTAAAACCTTTGAAAAATTCTTCTTGGCCCAGTCTTGACTTTTCAACTTATGTGTCTTGTTCAGTGGTGGTCGGGTTTCACCCCTCCTTACCTTGGCCATATCTCTGAGAACTGACCACCTTGTACTTCCGGCACTCCAGGTAGGTTGCTGTTCTGGAATATGACAGCACTGGGGATTAATGGGTTCCTGGTGGCTTCACTTTGAATGCTTCTCAAATCTTTGGCAGTTAATTTGTGTCTTTTTCTCTCAACACGTTTCTTGCGACCCTGTTGACTATTTGCAACAAAACGTTTGATGATTCTGTGATCACACCCCCAATATCTTAGGAATTTCAAGAGTGCCTCACCCCTCTGAAAGATTTTTTTTTTACAATTTTTTACTTTTCAGAGTCCGTTAAAGGATAAGTTCACCTTTTAGACAAAAATAATAAATGCACATTTTCTTAAACTGCAAAAAATGTGCATTTATTATTTTTGTCTACAGGAGCCTGGTAAGCAATGCATCAGCAATCAGTAGATCACTGATGCCATGCAGATCTCCTGCAGACCTGTCAAAAGACCTGCTAGCTGTATGGGATGTACAAGCAAGCAGATATGCTGACAGGAAGTTTCAATGATCTACCACAGAGCTCCACAGCACTGTAATAGTTCATTAAAAACTACAAGCCGGCAGCTGCTAAGGGTGTCGGGACTTGTAGTTCATTCATTCACGGAAGCCTGTGAATGAATGATGTGGCTGTGTGGGCGGAGCCCCGCACGGCCACGCTCTTTTTCAAATTTGACATAGTACAGGGAGAAGTCTCCCCGTACTATCGGAGGAGGGGTGGTGGGCGTGGCTGTGGCTATGGGAACATGTTACATGATCCACCCTAAAAACAGGTGGAACATGTTCCCATGAGTGAACTTGTCCTTTAAATCTCTTTTTGGACAATTTTGTCTGAGGAAAAGAAACTGCCTAATAATTATGGACACCTGAATATAAGGTGTTGACCTCCTTAGGCCACACCCTCCCTCATTACACAAATACACATCACCTGATATAATTAAATCCAACAAGCATTCACATTTATACAGCTTGGAGTTGGACAATATGCATAAAAATGACGATTTGGTCAAAATACTCAAATGAGTGTTAGAATTCCTTAACTGTATTAGTTACAGATGAGAGACTTGTAAAGTATTAAAGGCAAGCCATTAGCTTGTCAGTCAGGGTACTAAACGTCTCAAAGCAGAGATCAGCAATGGCAGCCCCTATACTTTTCTCATGACATGGTCCCCTAATTGGCTTAAGCAGAGTGCAACCTCCATCTATGGGTCTAAAAGGATGGCAAAGACTTGGGTGTCAAACTGACATCCCACCAGCTGTCCCATCATGCCTCTGCCTTCGGGAGTCATGCTTGTAACTGTCAATCTTGCAATTGGCCTCATAGAACTTGTAGTTTGGCAACAGCTGGAGGGCCACCAGTTTGACATCGGTGTGCTAAGTCATTGGCTCAGTTTCCTTCACATGGCTTTCACCTAACTATTCTATCCACCTGAAGACCACATTTATGTTGGTACTTCAAGGAGTTATCCCAGGATGATGCCTACATCTACAAGCATTATTCTGTTGTTTTTTTTTTTTTTCTGCTGGCGATCAGCTTTTTTGTGAAAGCCTTTCTATCGGCTAATTAGCTGCTCGGTTGCTTTTACAGATGGTGCCTTTATGGGCTTTTCGTCCCACCAGAGCACCCACAACTGAAACCAGCAATTCCACCGGATTGCCATAGAGCTTCAGAAGGTCTCTGATCAGCTCTATTGTATACAAAAGCGACTAGTACTTTGTCACTTCTGGTTTCCCTGGATGTAAATAGCATCATTTTTAAATTGGGAAAGCATCTGACCAAAACCCATCTTGGTGGGATCAGATGCTTTTAAGGGCAGAGGAGACATCTAGGATCAAATAGACCTCTCTATAAAGAGTACTTGTCACCAGGGGCGGGACTGACCATTCGAGCACTCAGGCACTGCCCGAGGGCCCAGGGTCAGTAGGAGGCCCTGTTACCTTTTTATAGGCTTTTTTAGGTGTGCTTTGAGTGTGGGCAAGGACACAGGGGCCCCATGATCCCCTATTGCCCAGGGACCCCATGAGTTGTCAGTCTGCCCCTGCTTGTCGCTGCCTATTGCTATCACAGGGGAGGTTTAAATTCCTTGTGACAGCAATAAAAGTGATTAAAAAAAAAAAATTACAGTAACCGTGTAAAAATAAAATAGTGGATTTAACAAATGTAACCACCACCATGCTTGCACGCAAAGGTGAGCACACGCCTTGGTACCGCATGCGTATGTAAACGGCGACCACACCATGTGTGAGCAATGCTGTAAATGTCAGTGTGAGAGCAGTAATTCTAGCACCAGACTTTCTGTGTAACTCTCCAATGATAACCTATTAACCACTTCCAGTCCAGACACTTTTACCCCCTTCCTGTCCAGGGCAATTTTCAGCTTTCAGTGCTATCACACTTTGAATGACAATTGCGCGGTCATGCAACACTGTACCCATATGAATTTTTTAGAATTTTTTGAGACAGATAAAGCGTTTGTTTTGGTGGTATTTATTCACCACTGGGATTTTTAATTTTTTTGCTATGTACATTAAAATGTCCAAAAATTTTGAAAAGTGTTTTTCTTATAAAATTTTGCAAATAGTTTTTCATCATAAATCTTGCCCAAAATGTATTCTGTTATATTTTTAGTAAAAAAAAAATTAACCCAAACTAGTTTATAACCAAAATTATAATTTTTAAACTTTTTTTTTACATTTTTTTGTATTACTTTTTTTTTTTTTTTTACATACTGCCACCCTAGCAAGGGCGTCGGCAACCCGCGGCTCCAGAGCCGCATGCGGCTCTTTTTCACCTTTGCTGCGGCTCTTCTGTGTGCCGGGCGCCCGCTCCCCTCCCTCCTCTCGGGCGGCTGCCCCAAAAGTCAGGACTCTGCAGCTAGCCCAGCAATGGGCAAACTACGGCCCGGCGGACCTTTTAATCCGGCCCGCGGAGCGTGGCAAACATTGGTTGTCAGGATGTAGGCGGGGCAGTGTGACGAACTCCTCTCCTCTCACAGTCCGCCCTGAAGACCGAAACAGCGCGGGAACACGGCAAGAGGAACGCGCGGAGCAAAGGTAAGTGAATTGACACAATATGGGGAATGAATTACTATAGGGGGGATGAATTACTATGGGGGGGATGAATTACTATGGGGGGGATGTATTTTCAGTTTTAAAAATGTCTCTCAAAATAAATTTCAATCGTGGTTTTGGCGAGATTTGGCTCAGTTGAAAAAAAAGGTTGCCCACCACTGGGCTATGATTGTGATTATGACGATACACTGTGGCCCTGATTAACCCTTTGCTTACTGGGCCCTTAAACCCCCTTCATGACCAGAGCGCTTTTTGCAATATATGCAGTGTCGGATTTGTTTTAAATGTTGCAATGGTTTTGCGGCTCCCAGTCTTTTTTTCCCTCTCGGAAACGGGTCCAAGTGGCTCTTTATGTCTTAAAGGTTGCAGACCCCTGCCCTAGCAGTACAGTGTCACCATGGTGACACTGTACTCCTTGTGGGGGGTGATGAAGATTTTTTTTTTTTTTACACTGATTGCTTTTACATCCATAAAGGATGTAAAAGCAATCCCTGCTCCTTCTCTATAGCTGTATTCTTGCAGCCATTGAAAACTACTGAGTGAGCTGTGATTGGTCACAGCTTGTCACATGGTACAAGGTTGTTGTGAATAGCCTTGTACCATGTGATCTCTGTGATCATTCACAAATTTCACACGTAGTAAGCAATGATGTCACAAGTGACATCTTGCTTACTACTTTGCATGTGATCACTGATTGGCCAATCAGCGATCACATGATCGGGACCTCACACAGAGGACCCGTCCAACGATTGGTGTTCCACTGTGTCTGGAGGACACAGCGGGCACCGGATCGCGGTGCTGCGCGCTCCCAGGGAGCGCGCACAAGCAGGGTTACGGGGAAGCCATTTATAAATGGCCACCCAACCCTGCACTGCCACCGTCCGGCCATTTATATATATCGGCCGGACGGGAGGTGGTTAAGGCTTTTAAAGTGTCGCCTGTGGAGATTTTTACATGCCGTAGTTTGGTGCCATTCCGTGAGTGTGCACCATATACAAGTGTGACATGTTAGGTATCTACTTGGTGTAAGACCATTTTTTATATTTTACCAAAGAATTGGGTGTCGTATTGTGTTTGTGTGCATTAAAATTCATGAAAGTGTATTTTTTTTCTGAAAAATTTCCATTTGAAAAACCATGTAACATAAAAAGTCAAAACAAAACATTTTATTCTCCAGGACCTCTACTAAAAAATAAATAATGTTGGGGGGTTCTAAGTGATTTTCTAGCAAAAAAAGTTGAATTTTTACAGGTTAACAAAAAGTGTCAGAAAAGGCTTGGTCTTAAAGTGGATATGTAATGATCTGAATTTATTCTGAAACATAACATGCCTTCTCAGGGGTGTACATATAGGGGTCACAATTGGGACCCTGCCCCATGCTGTAGGCAGCCTGTGCGGCCCCCCTGTATCCCTGGATAGGAGGAGCTCTGCAGGTGGTTGCTCTATATGCTGCAAATAGAGGAACTGATCTCTCCATGTTCCTCCTCCAGTTACTGCAGGAGGAACATGGGGAGATTGATTCCTCTATATGCAGCCGCTTCTCCTATCTAGCATTTTTCTGCTGCCCCCACTGTTCTCTCTGGGCCCCCCTGAGTTCATTCCCCTATCCCTTATGCTCTCTCCTGGCCCCCCTCGTGCCAGCTGCTGCGGAGGATCTGTAAGGATGGAGAGCTGGGAAGGGGTTGGTAAATGTGTTTTTTACCGACCCTTTCTTTTTCTGAATGGAGAGTCAGTGATCTGTACTGATCACTGACTCTGTCCATTCCTAACTGAAACAAAGTAAACTTCATTTACTATGTTTCAGTTTATGAATGAACAGGAATCTCTGTACAGAGCTATTCCTGTTCATACATTCTGTGCAACTGGAGGCTGCAGAGACAGAGATTGATGACTGTGTCCTCAATCTCCTTTTTCTGTCTAAAAGGTGAAATGTCATAAATATGTTTAGACCCTTGATATCTTTCCAAAGCCCCTCAGTGGGGCTCCTAAAAAAAATAGTAAATATAAAATTACATTTTTTTTTTACTATTTTTTTGTTTTGTTTGTTTACAAACAAGAAAAAATGGTAAAATAAAGTGGCAAATAAAAACCAAAAAAAAACTGACACTACTGGTGGAACTACCAAGGTTACAAAGGTCGCATTTGCCACCCCGGTTTCACCACCGGGCTCGGAGGGAAGGGCCCTGGCTGAGGGTCAGGGGGGCCCTTCTTGTTTTCCTGTACTGGGGCCCTGAAGGTTCTAGTTATGCCACTGTGCCTTCTTATTACATTGTTGGCCCACCGGTAGAGAATTTTAAGGCTGAGTAGAACACGGCTTGACATAACGGAGACTCTGGATGTGTTCCTCCAGCTCCTGCCTGTGTGAACTTCACTTTACAGCCAAGTATCAGCTGAACTTTTGCCTCTGAGAAGTAGTCTTAATCTCTCCTGGTTTTTCTATGATTTGCTATGTGGCTGTACTTTGATCTCATGTTATATGAGGATGATGTGACAGCCCATCTGTGACCGCACTGTATTACCACTTCAAACGTTGGCTGATGCTGTCAGACGCACATTTGAAAGAACCTGACAAAATTATTGTATTACCCAAACAAGTAAGAAAATGTCTGAAATTGCCCCAAACTTCAAACATAGTGCAAAATTACCCGCAGCGGGCTGTGTTTCCTCATGTTGTAACAGCATGAAAAATGTTTTGGGGCCCCTTCACACTTGTACATTTCATTGCGGTGACGTACAGATTGAATGTCAACATGCACTGCGTTTAAGAAGCCCTTTAATCGATGGCAATGAAATAAAAAATCCCGGCAGAATTACAAAAAAAAAAAATCTCTCGGCTAAGAAAAACCCTCTCCTGAGACCACCCCCCGTTCAGCAGATTAAAGGGTAACTTGACTTTTGTGGGAAAAAAAAAAACCCCATTGGTCAGCTGCACTTTGGCAAAAGCACAGCAGGACCACACCGTAGCACCCTGAAGCCGCCCTTAGTTTGCTGTCACCGCACACATCGGTGTCGGTATGTGTGAACGCCAGTGCCCATGTGCAGGGGTTACATCAATCTGGCTCAGACAATGAAGATGGCCAAAGAATCTGCAGCCAGAAAAGACCCGCAAAGATATCAGCGCTGGCAAAGAGGTGAGGAAACACAAGTTTAGTTCTGCTTTAATATTCAAAGGTTTGAGCTTTTTTGTTAATTAGACTGTATATTGTACCATATCAGGAACAGGGGCGGACTGACAACTCATGGGGCCCCCGGGCAATAGGGGATCCTGGGGCCCCTGTGTCCTTGCCCAAACTCAAAAAAGCCTATGAAAATGGTACCAGGGGCATCTCATGGGTCCCCTACTGACCCCGGGCCCTCGGGCAGTGCCCGAGTTTCCAAATGGTCAGTCCACCCCTGGTCAGGAATTATTACACAGGTTTGGACTTCACTGCTGAAAGGTCCACTTTAATCATTTGCCTACTGGGCACTTTTACCCCCTTCCTGTCCAGGCCAATGTCGCACTTTGAATGACAATTGTGCGGTCATGCAACACTGTACCCAAATGACATTTTTATCATTCTTTTCACACAAATAGAGCTTTCTTTTGCTGGTAATTAATTGACACTGGGGTTTTTAATGTTTGCACCATAAACAAAAAAAAAAAGCAAAGAAAATTAAAAAAAAAAAAAGTTTTCTTTGTTTCTATGATAAAATTTGTAAACAGGTAATTTTTCTCCTTCACTGTTGTCCGTTGAGTAGGATGCACCGATAGGCTGCACTGATAGGCAGCAATGATGGGCACTGATAGGCGGTACTGATGGGTGGCACTGATTGGCAGCACTGACTGATGGCACTGACAGGCAGCACTGCTAGGCACTGACAGGCAGCACTGATGGGTGGCACTGCTGGGCAGCACTGATGGGTGACACTGCCGGGCACTGCTGGTTGGCACTGATAATCGGTGCCAATCTCCTCTGTCCCATTTGCTGGTTATTGGCAGTACTTCACTAATGTGACAGTGTGAGGAAAATGCTGCCAATAACCGGCAACTGTATTTACTTGGTGATCTGCTGTGTCATTGGACACAGTTCATCACGTGGTAAAAGGCCGCTGTGATTGGCCTTTTACCTTGTCATTTGATCAGCTGTGTCCGTAGAACACAGCGATCACCGGCAGCGCAGGGTGCGCACCGCTAGGGGCATGCAGGGGGTGCGTTCTGGGAGGACATCCATAAATGTCCTCTGAGAAATGGACATCCGCACTGTAGCTGTCCTTCGTCTATAGCGCGGTTGGCAAACGATCAAAGAGTAACTAAACCCAGAAACAAAAATTTTAGTTATTGCAGCTTACCAGCGCTTAGATGTAGTGGCTCTATCCTGCCAGTAACACTACTCTCTTATTTGCCCCTGCCTAGATCTGACTATTGTCCTGCCTGCTGCCTATTGTACAGTCCCTACACTGTAGCCCAGGGCTTGACAAATGTGCGTTGAATCTAGGAGCCAGCTAAAAAAGTTAGAGGAGCCAGGTTTTTTTCAGCATAGCATGGGTTGTCAGCGCCCGGGGCAAGGCAACTTTTGGGCGACAGCTTCATGTGATGCGATTTGCCGCGGGGCAATCACAGTAAAACCACCCCATATTTTAGGTGTCTTTGAAAATAATGGCACCTGAACCTGCGTTTTGTGATCGCAGCAATTCTGCCGCGATCCCACAACGCCCAAGTATGAATGGAGCCGCCCTGATTCACATATATGCCATTCTGGATGTGTTTTCAAACTCACAGATTCACATGACAGGCTAGATATTATGTGTTCCTATTGAGGTGGTTTACACAGATGCGATCCACGTGCATTGTGTTTTGAGTGCCATTACAAGAAGGGTCCTGTGCAAGTTTGTAGCGGTGTGTTACAGACTCACTAGCGATAGAGTAGAGATAAGTGTTCACATGAGATTGCTATTGACAAGGGTTTTTGCATTGAAGTCAATGGAAGGCAGTTTTACATTAAAGTCAATGAGACTCGATTTTGCATTGAAGTCCATGGGATGTGATTTTGCATTGAAGTAAATGAGATGCAAGTTTACACTGAAGTCAAAGGGAGGCGATTTTGCATTGAAGACAGTGGGAGGCAGTGTGTGAACCTAGGCACCAGGATGCAATTTCTAGTCGCTATGGTGACCTGGCTCCTGGGATTTGTCAAACCCTGCTGTAGCCACTCATTTTCTACAGTCCCCAGGGGGTCTCTAGTGCCAGACATCCACATGTGCCCCGCATTTGCCCTGGGTCCTAATGCTGCAAGCACACTCATGTTTTTTTATAATCTGAGTGGTTATAAATCTCAGGCATGAAATATGAACAAAACATATCCCTCTATAGTGTGTATGTGTCTCAATCCAGAGCACTAAGTGTCATTTCTGTCTGCTGCCTAGTTTTTCTGCTATCTGCATGAGTCACTTTTGACAGGTTTTCCTGACTCCAAGAGGTGTGATAGCTGATGGGAGGGATCTCCAACACACAGCCTGTTATTGACAGCCTCAGCTCTGTTCCTGTGTGCTGTGTGAAGGGGGGGTGTATCCCTTCCCTCCAATCAGCTCTCAGAGCTCTCCTCACTAAGTGTAACTTCAGATTCCCGCCCCCTGCTTTTCAGAACTGAGAGATCCTGTGTAAATTCAGCACTTTCAAAGGTTGTAGAGAATTCTGCAGATAAGCAGGTACAACTTAGGTAGGAGGATTAGTTTCATCTCTGTGTATCACCTGAGGCCAGTCACTTCACTGGGTATATGTAAGGGTTTACAACGACTTCCCCGCTGCCCTATAGCAGAAATACTGGGCTTACTCAAAATCACGTATTTGGCGCCATGGGCGGCTACAGATGTCGATCACTGGGTCCCGGCCAGAGATTCCCCACTGGCACCTGCGATTGCAGAGAAACAGCGACAGGGGAGAGACTTATGTGTAAACAACGCAGGTCTCTCTCCTGCCAACAGTAACGTGCTGCTGTGTATTTCTTTGCACAGCAGAGAAATACAAAGCAGCATGTTTCTCTAGTAAAACAGCACACAGTTAACCCTTTGATCGCCCCAGATGTTAAACCCTTCCTGCCCAGTGTCAGTAGTACAGTGTCAGTGCTTTTTATTAGCACTGATCACTGTATCAGTGTTCTTGGGATGTCGGTGGCAGTTAGTCAGTTCCCACCCAATGTCAGAATGCCCGCCGCAGTCCCATTATAAGTCACTGTTCGTTGCCATTACTAAAAAAATTCCAGTATCTATATTGCCATTTGTAGACGCTATAACTTTCATGTAAACCAATTAATTTACACGTATTGAGATTTTTTTTTAGCAAAGACATGTCGCAGAATACATTTTGGCCTAAATTTATGACAAAATTAGATTTTTCACATTTTTTTATTGGATATGTTTTATAGCAAAAAGTCAACAGTATATATTTTTTTTTTTTTTCAAAATTGTTGGTCTTTTTTTGTTTATAGCACAAAAAATTAAAAAACACAGATCTCATGAAATACCACTGAAAGAAAGCTCTTTTTGTGGGGGAAAAAAAGACGTAAATTTCATTTCAGGTGCAGCGCTGCATGACCGCGCAATTGTCAGTTAAAGTAACACAGCGCTGTATCGCACAAAATGGCCTGGTCAGGAAGGGGAGGTAAATCCTCTGGAGGGCAAGTGGTTAATTAGTGTGCTGCTGTAGCAGCTTCTGGCTTCTATCCCTGCCTGCGGCTACTACTGCCGATTGTGCTGCAGGCTTGATGGGCAGAGTTGGCCAGTAAGGAATGCAGGCGCCATGTCACTGTCCTGTATTGAAAAAAGTAAAAGTTTGCTTTCTTCTCATTTCAGCAGGTATGAAGATTTCAGGTCCTTGGGTAGCTCCCTTCTCTTGCAGGTTCCTATGGAGCAATGCTTGACTACAAGCCTACATTAGTAAGATGCCTACTCTGATGTGCATAGACATCCACAGGGGACTATGTGCTGCTACACTTGATGTGTGACAATATACTGCAGTGCATAGTTATGGGCAGGGGCGGACTGACAACTCATGGGGCCCCCGGGCAATAGGGGATCATGGGGCCCCCTGTGTCCTTGCCCAAACTCAAAAAAGCCTATGAAAAAGGTACCAGGGGCATCTCATGGGGCTCCCTACTGACCCCGGGCCCTCGGGCAGTGCCCGAGTTTCCAAATGGTCAGTCCGCCCCTGATTATGGGTAAATTAATATTACTGCCATCTTGTGTACATTTTGGTTATTTCACCTTCCTTTTCTGTCTTTCATCCTGTCCCATTCCAACGGCTAGAGATGCATTACCTCTTCCTTCTTTGCTGTCTTCTTGGGATGAATATGACCACTTGTCTCTAGGCCACATGTAATCTGCTCACATCGGGGGACACATTACCATGTTTTGACCTGCAAATACTGTCCTTTCATTCATCTGCTACAGTATCTCCCAGAAGTGAGTACACCCCTCACATTTTTGTAAATATTTTATTCTATCTTTTCATGTGACAACACTGAAGAAATGACTCTTTGCTACAATGTGACGTAGTCAGTGTACAGCTTGTATAACAGTGTACATTTGCTGTCCCCTCAAAATAACTCAACACACAGCCATTAATGTCTAAACCGCTGGTAACAAAAGTGAGTCAGGTTGGCTGTATGGGGCCCCAATCTGCGGATTGAGAAACATGATGGATCGGACTCCGATCCATTATGCTCAATCCGCAGATCCGATCCATCCTGCGGGTGTTGTTGGCTTGCTTTAAAACTTACCTTTTCGTGGAGTGGGTCCGGTGTCACCTCGTGAGATAGGTGTCACCCGCTGCGGTGCGCACCCCCCGCACCTGCCTAGGGATGCCCCTGCCTGAAACTTCTGCTACAGTTCATGAATGCGGGGGACACGTCAATTATCAATGTACATTCACATCACTCCCTGCCCTCAATGCTTACAATCTAAGGTCACATTCATTCATGTACTAGGGCCAATTTGCCCACCAGCATGTCTTTGGAATGTGGGAGGAACAGGAGTACCCACACAGGCACAGGGAGGACATACAAACTCCATGCAGGTCCTGCCATGGTTGGGATCCACACCAATGCTGCTAGACGGAAGCGCTAACCACTTAGCCACTCTGCTGCCCACCTTTGGTTCCTAACCTTGTCCTGGCACTGGATACAGGTCCCCCATTGCACTTCCCCTTTAAGCATGTGTAGCTGTATATATTGCTTGGCGTGATACAAAGTCAACGCAATTCCTTTCCCTGAAAAGGAATATTACAAGAGAACGCTGGATCTGAGATTGAAGAGATGTGTAGCGTTCCCGTACGAGAGCCAGCCACCTCGCCTTCTCTATCACCCCTGTTGCTTTTTGGATTGACAGCCAGGAATAACTTCGTATGTTTAGTGTCAGCGCCTGTCCCCAGCGATTTTAACATGACAGACGGAGCGTGCTGCGCTCATTATTACGTGTCATTAGGGGGTGCTGTTGCACCGCAGTAACTAGTAAAGGGATGTATAGAATGTGCTGCTGAAGGATTGAATCTGATTTAATAAAGATGTGCTGTATAGCAGGGAACAACATTTAGGGGATACAACGCCAGCCTGCGTACGTTCCATTCAGCATTCGATTTCTACGAAGTGTTTTGTTACTTCGTAGGAAATGTCCGTTACTCTAAACATATGCAGTGTATACAGTACACCATTATACCCGGCAATCTCTTCCATTCCAGCGGACTCTGCAAGCAAGGTCTAATTATCTTCGCAGGGGGGTACCACCAGTCCTCCTGTAGGGGGCCCAGGCCAGCAGGGGGGCCCAGGGGGTGAATAAGATGTAGGCAGGGAGGGTGATCGGAACAGCGGAGGGGTGATTACTGGAACCGATCCCCTGTATGGCTCACTCTGCAGCAGCTGAAGGCTGACTTCTCCTCCTCTCCCTCCTGTCTGATTTCAGCTGCTGCAGAGAGGGCCATATAGGGGATCGGTTCCAGTCAGGAGCGGACTGACCACTTGGCACTGACTGAGGGCCTGGGTAAGTAGGGGGCCCCATGAGATGCCCCTGGTACCTTTTTCATAGGCTTTTTTAAAGTTTGGGCAAGGACACAGGGGCCCCATGATCCCCTATTGCCTGGGGGCCCCATGAGTTGTCAGTCCGCCCCTGGTTCCAGTAATTGCCCCACATCACCCTCCTTGCGCACCATATGTTCCCCCCTGCTGCCCTGGCCCCCATCTCCACAGTGCTGCTGACTACCCTCCTCTGCCTCCCACCAGCAGCTGCAGGCACTAAGACAATAGGATCCTCCAGGATGAAGAGTGGGGGAAGGTTCCTGTAAATATGTCACATTTACCAGCTCCTTCCTTTCCTGAATGAACTCAATGAGTGATCAGTACTGATCACTGACTGTGTTCATTCACAACTATAGTTCATAAGTATAGTAAACTGTTTTTTTGAGGGGGGGGGATCCTAAACCCCCCCCCATCACATAAAATTCCACAATCCCATCTTCACATCAGATTCCTCAAACCCCCTCCCCCCCCCCATTCACATTAGAGATTCCCCCTTCAAATCAGAGTCTTCAATCCCCCTTCACATTAGATTCCTCAATACCTCCTGCACATCAAAGACCTCAATCCTCTTTCAAATCAGAATCCCCAATCTCCCCTTCAAATCAGAGTCACTAATCCCCCTTCACACTAGATTCCTCAATTCCCCCCTTCACAACAGAGTCTTCAATCCCCTCCTTCACATCAGATTCCTCCATCACCCCTTCACATCCAAGTCCATAATCCCCCTTCAAATCAGAGCCCTTAACCCCCCTTTCACATCAGATTCTTCAACCCCCCCTTCAAATCAGAGTTTGCATTCCTCCCTTCACATCAGAGTCCTCAGTCCCCCCTTCACACAAGAGTCCTTAATCTCCCCTTTCACATCAGATTCCTTAATCTCACCTTCAGATCAGAATCCTCAATCCCCCAATTCACATCAGAATTCTCAATCCCCCAATTCACATCAGAATTCTCAATCCCCCATTCACATCAGAGTCCTCAGTCTCCCTTCATATCAGAGTCATATCTTACACTCTTTACCACAGCTTGTCTGGATTAGTGCCGCCGTCATATTTCTGGCCAACAAAAATGGTACAATATGAGCTCTATGGTGCAAGCTAGTAGTGACTTCTCCAGTTAACCACAATAATTGCATACTGATGAGCTCATGTCCTTGTCACTGTGCTCTCTCCTCCTATCAGCATGCTTCTAGCACTGCAGCACAACTGGCTGGTTTAAACTACACACACTTGCCATAGTCTCTTTTACCGTCAAGATACTCCTTGAAGTATAGGTCTGGGCAAACAAAAACTACATACACAGTATATCTGAGGTGCATGCACATTTTACAATGTTTTATTCCTTTATAGACCCTGCAAGTCCAAATAGTGCCAGCCCTGCCCAGTTGCCTTTTGCTGACCTAGAGAATCCCCCTCTCTCTTCCTATCTTCACAACATAAAGTTTTGTAGTTCAAGATAAAAATTGGGATGGCTGACCAAAATTCTTGAGATGACATGAGAAGTGTGCATAGAACACCGATGAGATCAGTCATTTTTTATTGTTCAGGTATAACAAAACGCTTTATTAGGTATATTTATCAGAGGCACAAGGTGATCGTTCTTACCCTGCTGCCCTGATGGAGGTCTGAAGGAGGGATGGAGAGCTGCCAGCCAAATATTTTACTGAAATACCAGCCAGCAGGGGGTGCTACAGGGGGCTGCGGTAAGCTATGTTGCCATTAAAGTCTAGGGGGCGCCACCTCTGCCAGTATAGTATATTCACTGCAAAGCTGCTCAGTACAAAGAGAACCTGTCACCAACCTAGGCAATACAAACTAATTGTGAATGATGAAAAAATAATTAAGCAGAGTTTACCTTCAGGGAAAACAAATAGGATTGTATCCTCCTTTTCCCCATTTTTATGATTCCATCAAAGTAAATTTCAGTCTTAATCCATTATTTACCCATAGTCCTTCATTCCTGGCCCTCATTTGGCTTCTTCCTTGAACAAACAGATTGATCAGCGTGATTGATTTATTATTACAGTCAGTAAAACCTTGAACTGGAATGCAGGTTATCTCTACAGTGAAAGCTCATTAGTAAGGCATTGCATGAACGATGCCCATGCGTAATTCATGATGTAATACCGATGACCATTCCAGCTTACTGCAAGGACAATGGTTTTATTAAAGGTTCACACCAGCCATAATTGGATTAAAATCCATCCATGGGGCCAGGGGCGGACTGACAACTCATGGGGCCCCGGGCAATAGGGGATCATGGGGCCCCTGTGTCCTTGCCCAAACTCAAAAAAACCTATGAAAAAAGGTACCAGGGGCATCTCATGGGGCCCCCTACTGACCCCGGGCCCTCAGGCAGTGCCCGAGTTTCTAAATGGTCAGTCCGCCCCTGCATGGGGCACATCTTACCTGCTCAAGTAGACTTTTATCCAGGCGCTGTGTACTGAAAGCATATCGAAATCCAAGAACAAAAATGTATTATGCTGCAGCTTACCAGCCCTATGTGCACCCAACATGTAAACCCTGTTACATGCCTGCTGTACCATGTACTTGTATGAAGAAGTATCCTGTTCTCTTTGTATTGCTTCCTTTGTGTGAAATTCCTGGTGTTCTTGCCAGTCCCCCTGCTTTCCTAATAAAAACTGACCACACTAGGCATAAAAACACAGCGTGGTCAGTTCTCTAGCTGTGCTGGGAACTCAGTGTGCTCTCCTCCAATGACCGGACTTCTGCTGACACGGCCCCTCCTGCACAGCCATTCACTGGGAAAACTAGTGCACTGTTGTTTCTCCATCCCCACTTCCCTATGCAACCGAGAACAGAGGGAATGTGACTGCTTATTGAAAAAAAAAAAGGGTATTTACATCTATACACAAATGTTTTGCCTTTCATTTCTATTTTAATGGCTTCCCAACCAGCCTATTGTAATATGACGGCCAGGTGGATGCACTGTTTTCCCCACGGGCTACACTGTGGTGCAATCTGATCCACCTAGAGGCAGTCGGATATTCCCTGGATCAACTTTACCTATAAATGTTAGTATCCAGTTATATTCTGTGTATCCAAGAAAGAATCCAGGCCTATTTTAAAGCAATCCACTGAGCTGGCCAGAACCAACTCTTGAGGGAGTCTATTCCACATTTTCACAGCTCTCACTGTAAAGAAACCTTTCCATAGTTACATAGTTAGTCTGGCTGAAAAAAGACAAAAGTCCATCCAGTTCAATCATTAAAAAAAAAAAAGGGAGGGAGAGGTGCTTAACCTGTTTAAAAATATTTGTTCAGTCCTTGCTACACGTTTCCCTGTGTGTAACTCGACATGCAGCTAAACCCTCATATTGTTCAATAAGCCAGACTGAATGTAATTCTGAAGCCTTATTAACAAAACAGAGCAGGGCGAAACTAAAAAACAGGTAAGAAGTACTTATAATCAATATGAAACGTGAAGTGAAAAACACATAACCCAAATGCCTAACTAGCAAACTAACTAAGTAACAGGAAACCTAACTAAACAACTAACTATATACAATATATACAAAAATGGGGAACAGGAATAAACAGAGTAGTACTGGAGGTGCAAGGAGTAGGTGGGAACCAGGACTGGGATCAGGAACAAGGGGAGCAGATATAAGGCAGCAGGGTACAGGATGCAGGGCAAGATCATGAGCAGGAAAAATGGCAAACAGTATCTAACTAGTAAAACAAAACTCTGAAGTGAAATGTAATAGTAGAGGAGGGACTAAATACCTTCCCAACAGCCTGCATCAGGTGAAAACTGATTACTTCAATCTACTGGCTGCTGGGAGACACCTGCTGGAGGACACCAGAACCTACAACCACCCGCTCTGGGAAGCACAGTGCCACTAGCAGGAGATTCAGGTCCTGACACTCCTTTTCTGTTGTAAGCTGTATTTCTGTTTGGCTGCACTGTAATGTAGAACTAATATCAAAACTTTTTTTTCTTGTTCTGTCAGAGCAACTAACTATATGCAATATATACAAAAATGGGGAACAGGAATAAACATAGTAATACGGGAGATGCAAGGAGTAGGTGGGAACCAGGACTGGGATCAGGAACAAGGGGAGCAGATATGAGACAGCAGGGTACAGGATGCAGGGCAATAGCAAGATCAGGAGCAGAAAAAATGGCAAGCAGTATCTGACTAGTAAAGCAAAACATTGAAGTGAAATGTAATAGTAGAGGAGGGACTAAATACCTTCCCAACAGCCTGCATCAGATGAAGACTGATTACTGCAATCTACTGGCTGCTGGAAGACACCTGCTGGTGGACACCAGAACCTACAACCACCCGCTCTAGCAGTCGTGATTCAGGTCCTGACACTCCTTTTCTGTTGTAAGCTGTATTTCTGTTTGGCTGCACTTTAATGTAGAACTAATATCAAAACTTGTTTTTCTTGTTCTGTCAGAGCAACAGTTAAAAAAACTGATGGGCACCCTGCAGATGTGGATGGTTGGGAGCTGGCCACTGGATGGTGTAGGCTTTAGCTATACAGTTGTTTGATTACATTCTGTCAGATCTGCTTCTGGAACAGTAATCAAGCACCTGATCAGCAGAGCACAATTAAAGTCTGCACTATAAAAATGGCCAGCAGGGAGGAATATGCATAACTAAGAGATCGCTGGGTATGCGTTCTTTCACTCACAGTAGTCTCTGCTCCCAGTGTATCTATATGGGTGGCTACAAAGGAAGATACTGAAAGAGCAGAATAAATTGTAGACACAGGAAAAGCAGAATAAATGTAGATAACGAAATGAATGTAGATGGGAATCTCTGGTTGGAATCTAAGGTACTGTATTTATGAGGACTTAACATGCACACAATATTAAAAAAAATAACTGAGAATACAATTGAGAATTGAAACTTGATGCATATACTGTATGTCCAGGGGCGGACTGACCATTAGGAAACTCGGGCACTGCCCGAGGGCCCAGGGTCAGTATAGGGCCCCATGAGAAGCCTCTGGTACCTTTTTCATAGGCTTTTTTGAGTTTGGGCAAGGACACAGGGGCCCCATGATCCTCTATTGCCCAGGAGCCCCATGAGTTGTCAGTCCGTCCCTGTGTATGTCATTTTTGGTATTTGACTAGTTCTGCTTTAACTTCTGGCTGGACATGGGACAATGTGGCTGCAACTCCTTTACATTCTTGCCTACACACCTACTGCAGCCATCACCCACAATATACGCCATGCAATTACAAAACATGACATATCGAGGTAATATTAGCTATGTGTGTGGCTTTTGTGGGCAAATAAGGGAGCATGATGATGAAAGCAATCCGGTCACACGGAGAGTGAAATACATTATGTACGACGCAGTGTATAAATCTAGAACTGTGCACAGCTCAGGTAATACGGTGGTAAAGTATTGAGTATATAATGTTCTGCTCTGTATACAGCCAGGCAGTGTGGAGCATAACAAATACAGCACACTGTATAGGATGCGGAATGCTTGTTAAGCCTGGTTCACACTGATGCGGGATTTGCAGCAAATTCTGCGCTTTTCCTGCATTAGAATCGCACTCCATTCATGCAAACCTCTGCAGATGTCAATGTTAAGTTAATGACACCCCCAAAACGGTTTGCAAAATGCAGTGCAATTGGCTGAATTGGATTGCATGGGTGTGAACACCAGGCCTGGATCTCGGGTGGTGCTGGGGTAGGCTTTGCACCCCCAGATTTTACTTGTGCCCCCCCCCAGATCTCTGAGAGTGGATACAACTGATCCATGAGACTTGATGGCAAGGACTCAGCCAACAATCAGCTCCAGGAAGATCAAAGAAGGTGTAAAGTTACCTGTGTGTACTGTTACAATTAGATGGGGACAATTGATGTGGACAATTGATGGGGACAATTGATGTGGACAATTGATGTAAAGGGGCACTCTGATGAGGACATTCTATATAAGGGGCACTCTGATGAGGACATTCTATATAAGGGGCACTCTGATGAGGATACCTGATGTAAGGGAGAACTCTTATAGGAACCGTGATGTGAGGGGGAACTCTGAGGACTCCTGGTGTAAGAAGGGACTCTGATAGGGACACAGGTTCTGTTTAATCATGCTAATACATACTAACGTTCTCTCTGCATTACCTGTCAGATATTATTTCCAGGTTGTGACTCTGTGGTACAGAAGCATACCGAGTGAACAGGGAATACTGGTTCCATGCATCTCTGTCACACTATTTTCATTATGCCCCTTGCCTTTTTTTTTTACTGCACCCCCAGATCAGATAGGCTAGATCCGGCCCTGGTGAACACCCATGCAATCTGACTCCAGTGCGGAAAAAAAGGCACCTGCACCCTTCCTGCAGGTGCGCTGTGCGATTTGAGCCATGCAAAATGAATGTTCAAAATAATAGCAGTATGTTGAAAAAAGTGAATAAAGCTCAAAATCCTTCTAATAGCTTTTATTTCCATACACACAAATGCATTGGGAACACTACACATTCTATTCCAAATCAAAACATGAAGAAAAATATATCAAAATTGTGTTGTTCCTCTAAAACAATTGAAGAAAAGTGAATATTAGACTGTTCAAAAAAATAGTAGTGTTTGTATTCTTCTTACAAACTCAAACATTCACTATATAAACTGAAAAATGTTTGAAGATTTTGCTTTCCTTTGAATCACTTAATGAATATTTGGTTGTATAAGCACTGTTTCTGAGAACTGCTGTACATCTGTGTTGCATGGAGTCAACCAACTTCTGGCACCTGTGAACAGGTATTCCAGCCCAGGATGATTGGACTACATTCCACAGTTCTTCTCTATTTCTTGGTTTTGCCTCAGAAACTGCATTTTTGATGTCACCCCACAAGTTTTCTATTGGATTAAGATCCGGGGATTGGGCTGGCCACTCCATAACGTCAATCTTGTTGGTCTGGAACCAAGATGTTGCACGTTTACTGGTGTGTTTGGGGTCGTTGTCTTGCTGGAACACCCATTTCAAGGGCATTTCCTCTTCAGCATAAGGCAGCATGACCTCTTCAAGTATTCTGATGTATTCAAACTGATCCATGATCCCTGGTATGTGATAAATAGGCCCAACAACGTAGTATGAGAAACATCCCCATATCATGATGCTTGCACCACCATGCTTCACTGTCTTCACAGTGTACTGTGGCTCGAATTCAGTGTTTGGGGGTCGTCTGACAAACTGTCTCCGGCCACTAGACCCAAAAAGAACAATCTTACTTTCATCAGTCCACAAAATGTTGCGCCATTTCTCTTTAGGCCAGTCAATGTGCTCTTTGGCAAATTGTAACCTCTTCAGCACGTCTTTTTTTCAACAGTGGGACTTTGCGGGGGCTTCTTGCAGATAGCTTGGCTTCACAGAGGCGTCTTCTAATTGTAACAGTACTCACAGGGAACTTTACACCTTCTTTGATCTTCCTGGAGCTGATTGTTGGCTGAGTCCTTGCCATTTTGGCCATTCTTCTATCCATTTGAATGGTAGTTTTTCGCTTTCTTCCACGTCTTTCAGGTTTTGGTTGCCATTTTAAAGCATTTGCGATCATTTTAGCTGAGCAGCCTATCATTTTCTGCACTTCTTTATATATTTTCCCCTCTCCAATCAACTTTTTAATCAAGGTACGCTGTTCTTCTGAACAATGTCTGGAACGACCCATTTTCCTCATAATTTCAGAGAGAAATGCACTGTAACCAGCATGTATAACATTTGCTGCGTTTCTTCCTTCCTTAAATAAGGGCAATAATTTCCACCTGTTTTTCAAAGAAAGAATGACCTCACTAATAGAACTCCACACTGCTATTATTTTGAACATGCCCCTTTCAATTAGTGATTCAATTACACAGAATCAGCAGCATGCATGTCATGACTGTTGGGTCTGTTGGATTTCTATTACTCTACTACACCTGCTAGTAAATTATTTGCCATGTAGAAATATCATCTCTACCAAAAACTGTGATTGATCCGGTTAGTGATGTCTGACTGCTATTATTTTGAACACAACTGTATATTTGTAGTGTATTTATCACTGAAAATCAGATCTCAGCCATTCACCTTTGTCATGATCAGACCTGGCTGGAATAAAGAAGATCAGAACAATGTTTCTTCAGCCAATATCAGGAGGGGCAGCATGCTCCATAACAAATGTGAAAGAAGAAACACACACCGTGCAGTGTAGACGGTATTTATTTAAGACACTTTGATAAATGAGACCCAACTGTGACCTTCACCAGCGCACCATACAAGCCATCACAAAGTTACTTACTGCTATTCCACACCATGGTCATAGATCACTAGAGGAACCTAAACCGCCAACAAACAATTCTTTCCATTCATTCACTTTTACAATCGCTAATGACATCATTCAAAGTAATTATTAGAGGGAATTCTTCCGTGTAAGGTTGGTTCACCAAGTAGAGGGAAGATTATTATCTTAAATTTGAGAGAAGATCCATAAACCAAACGTGTATAGAGTCTGAGCATATAATCCTTCAGACTGACTTTTAGGAAGATTGCAGCCAGTGAAACATCTCTTATATAACACAGAGAGTGCTCAGGGTCCAAAATCAATTATACCGAAGAAGTTCTCAGAGAACATCCACATCACAAAATATAAGGCAGACGTTATGATATGAAGTGCTGTGCTGATGTGATCAGGAAACAATAACCAACCTTGCTCGGGGTGGATAGGTAATATAGTAGTTCACTAACTATGTTCTGTTTAGTACTCTGGTCATAATGTTGGTTTTTTCCATGTTGTATCCCTATAGGTTTTGTTGCTTATGCCATTCTTTAGACCAGCCTTTCTCAACCTGGGTGCCTTGAGGTTTTTTCAGGGGTGCCTTCAGGGATGTATTTACCACAAGGCAAACAAGGTATTTGCCTAGGGCGGCGTTTTTCAGGGGGGATCTGAGAGAGGCTGCGGGCTTCTTGATGGTGTATGCAGAGTCTGACTCTCATTTCTGGGGATGTCCGGAGCTGTGAAGGTGAGTGTCTTCTCTCTATTGCCGGGTGGGGGTAGTGGAAGGCTCTTTTGGGTGGGGGAAGGGCTGGGGTGTAGTTGGTTAATGCCAGGCTCTTTTCATGCGGGAGGGGGGTTTTGGTCAGTGTCAGGGTCTCTCCGTGGTGGTGGTGGGGAGGAGCTGATTTTTGTATTGCCTAGGGCAGCACGAAACCTAAATAAACCACGGGGTGCCTTGGCAATATGTCTAAAAATTGCACAAGACTTGTATACAAGCCAGCGGGTGGAACAAGCCTGCCTTTTAGTTACACAAAGCCACGGGTTTTCATTGTGCACCATTATGACCTTCTAGCCGCCGGCGTCCTGACAACCAATGACATCATCAGTTGATAAGGAGGATTTCAGCTGCCTGCACAGCATCCTAGTTTGACCCTCCCCTGCCCCTCTCCATCAGTGCTGGGGTCACATTAGCTCAGTGATGGAGAAAACTGAGGGAGAAAAGAAACATTGGAATACTAGTCAGTACCAGGGTGCAAAAGTGTATTTGCTTTGGAAGAATAAATCACCTCCAATGTTGGGTGTCCTACATGTGTGGATGTTGCTGTGTTATATAAAACTATTAGAATAGTTTTTCACATTTTAGAATGGGGTGCCTTTTTAAAATTATGGACAGTCTTGAGGCACCCCATATCAGAATGGGTTGCCTCAAGACTGTCCATAATTATAAAGGGTTCCTCGGGACTGTCCACAATTTTAAAGGTGCCTTGATGGAAAAAAGGTTGAGAAACACTACTTTAGACTCTCCAATGTGATGCACTCTACGGGGCACAGATGACTCTGCTCGTGAACTTCCCCCTGTTGTTTCTAAGGACTCTCCCCGTGCATTGCATAACTATAAACTGTGACTACTAAGGGGAGAATAAGCACAGGGGACCCAGGGCTGCCTGGCTAAGCAGTGGTTTATGCAAGTGTAGTGCTATCCCAGCAGGGGCCACTTGCTAATGCTTGTCCCTAGTGGTGGCCCTGACCTTGCAAGCCTCCCAACAACTCTGACACTCTGGGTTCAGACATATTTCAACAGTATGAAATAATAATGCAAGAGGCACGATTCTTTAGTAACACCTCTATGTTAGACTCGTTCAAAAGAGTAGACCACACAATGAAGGTTTAGGAGGTACATCCCCAGGTAATGCAAAAAAGCAAAACACTGATAAAATGGAAATAACCAAATAGGAACGGTACAAATGGTACGTTGTAATTATGCAACTGCAACACCAGCAGCAGGAGGGGGAAGAAAATGCTTGTTGACTTATCAGCTCCCTCTGGGCCACCGGCATCACAATAGGCAATGCAAAGAATTATGTATATAATATATATATACTCACACACACTCTGAAATAAATGGGTATGAAATAACTTACCTAAAATTTGAATAACAATGGCTTAGATGCGAAGAGTTCCCTTTATCTTGAAATAGCAACTTGAGTCCTGAGGTATTTAAAGTTCCTGATGTGATAGTAGCCGTTGTGTTCTGCTAGCAATGGTGGGGCCCATATACAGCAGTGAGTAATGGTAATTCGATGAAGATAACAGATAGGCTGTGGTAAGTGCTCAAAGCAGAGATCTCTTGCTACTGAGGAGTAAAGGTGTCTGCATACAGTGCCTCTAGAGCGTTGTCAGAAGGAGGTTGGGCATCACCATTCCTATAGATAGCACGGCCACCTAGGAACAGAGTTGTTGCACAGGCTCCTGGCTGTTCACAGAAAAATGTAGTGTTGCCGCCTGAAAGCCTGTCTGCGCAGCAAACAGAGATGACTGGCTGAAGACTAGATAGTGACAGTCCCGATGCAGAAAATCTGGCAATTCTGATGTGTTGATCGGCATCACCACTGTGCTGAACTGATATACAGAATCCCGCAGTAGTGGCCAACAATCTGTCTTTGGAGGAGAACGTCAGTCCCCCTGTGTTCAGCTCTGAATCCCATGCCAAGAGAGCAAGCCAGTTCCTTGCTGTAGAATATATCTTCTCTCCCAGCAACCTTGTGGTTGCCCAACTCTCTGGCAGTAGTAGTTCAGTCATCACTCAGAAATACAGAATTAATTGGCTATAGGACTACATATCCCAAGATCCTCTGCTGTCAGAAGAACTGGATCCACTCTGCTAACAGGAAGTGATCCAAAAGTGATATGTAGAAAGGCACTTGCTCAACATATATGACACACTATACTTATAAACAAAATAATATACTTATAAACAAAATAATATGTAAAGTCCAATTAAGTGCATTTCCCAACACCACAAAGAAAAACTAAAAGTCCTTTAAGAGGATGCTGGATCATGCCAATATTCTAGAAAATTCTTCTTCACCACTTTGATAAATAAATTTTACACTCACCAGAAGGTTTTGACCCCCTATTAGGATGGTCAAACAGAGCTAGATCCACCAATTATGTTCTCTCATAAGGTGGATCTCCAGGCTCCCCTTCATTCAATAGAAATTTTCAGATGGACTCAATAAACCAATAAATAACCGTAAAAGAGCATCTACGTGTAGTATTTATTAAGAACCATGTTTCCAGATAAAATAAGATAAAATTGCACTCACATGGTTAGGTGCCTTCAATCCCGACACCAGTTTAGACAGCCTGTATGTGTATAGATGTCACCGCATCTCCTACGGCGTGCGTTCCAAACCTCGATCTGCCTGGCCAGACATGACGTCATGTGGGATCCGCTTCTACACGTTTCACCTGGCGGCAGCTATTGGAAGTGACGAGACATCATTTTTGGGAGTTATTTATAAGGGCAAGAGTGTTTTGATTGGGCGGCTACACCAATATGTACATAGAGAAAATTGGGAAGAGACCCCACTAAACAATTTTAAGGAAAATTAGAAAAACTATTGCAGAGAGGGAACCAAAAAGAAATTCTGAATAAAAAAAGAGGCTAAATATTTAATACTAAAAGCCCCTAAGTTACCGGGTATCTATCAGGTCCCAAAAATTCACAAAAATAAAACCACTCCCCTCAGAAGACCAATTATAAGTGGTATCAGTTCATTGTATTCCAGGGTGAGAGAGCATTTAGACCACTTTTTACAGCCTGTAGCTATGTAGGAAGACATATCTCAACGATAGTAGAGATCTTAATAAGATGTTGAAAGGGATTGACATCACTAATAAGACAATATTAGTCACGGTTGATGTCGAATCCCTATACACCAACATAAAGCAACTTGACGCCTTAAATGCAGCTAAATGGGTACTAAAAAGATATTCAGATTTAAAATCCCCTCAGATCAAATTCATCCTAGAGGTCCTAGAGATGGCTATTACCAGGGGCGGACTGACAACTCATGGGGCCCCCGGCAATAGGGGATCATGGGGCCCCTGTGTCCTTGCCCAAAATCAAAAAAGCCTATGAAAAAGGTACCAGGGGCATCTCATGGGGCTCCCTACTGACCATGGGCCCTCGGGCAATGCCCAAGTTTCCAAATGGTGAGTCCACCCCTGGCTATGACCAACAATTATTTTTGGTAAACAAAATCAAAAATTGCCACGCTTATCAAAACAATCTAAAATTATAAAACAAGTGTTCATACATCCACCCAGTGGTGACACTGCTACAGTTAGAAAAATGATATTTCTTCAATGATGAATTCAAGAATCCTTATGTAAATAATCCAACACCAAAAATAGATAGATGCCAGTGATGTGTCAGCCTCCACCAAATGACAGAAATGCTGGCTTACTGCAACACAATGCTGCCTATATGATAGAACAGAAATATACACTTAGATGTAATTTCTTCCTGCAGTCCAAGTCTGGGTACCTCTCCAGCATCAAGGATTGGCTTCCACGTACAGATCCAAAGAAGTCACCCACATACAAAGAACATGTTCATAGTGTAGTATTTTTAATCCAAATAAAATCAAAGTCAAAAGCTTCCAAACAATAAAATGTTCACAGAATGAATGCTGCTAAACACACTTACATGTCAGGCCGTCAGTCCTCATGGATTGGCGGCGGGACCTCAGGCAGTGATGCAGTTTTCAACACCATTTTGCGTGACCGTGCATCCTCAGGAGCCTCTCGTGTGTTGCTTACAGTGGCCATATTTATGTAGCTCATAGAGAGAAAAAGACCTTTGTATTTCCGGTTGTGGTGCCATTTTCCCTTGATGTGTACATACTTCGTGTGGCCTTCAGAGTAGCACAACAACAGTACGTAGAGAGCTTCATGGAATGTGTTTCCATGGCCAAGCAGCTACATCCAAGCCTTACATCACCAAGTGCAATGCAAGGTGTCAGATGCAGTGGTGTAAAGCACGCCGCCACTAGACTCTAGAGCAGTGGAGACGTGTTCTCTGGAGAGACAATTCACGCTTCTGTCTGGCAATCTGATGGATGTGTTTGGTGCACAGGTTTGGTGGTTGCCAGGAGAACAATACTTGCCTAACTGCATTGTACCAAGTGTAAAGTTTGGTGGAGGGAGAATTATGGTGTGGGGTTGTTTTTCAGAGGTTGGGCTCGGCCCCTTAGTTCCAGTGAAGGGAACTCTTAAGGTGTCAGCATACCAAGACATTTTGGACAATTTCATGATCCCAACTTTGTGGGAACAGTTTGGGGATGGCCCCTTCCTGTTCCAATATGACTGCACACCAGTGCACAAAGCAAGGTCCATAAAGACATGGATGAGTGAGTTTGGGGTGGAGGAACTTGACTGGCCTGCACAGAGTCCTGACCTCAACCCAATAGGACACCTTTGGGATGAATTAGAGTAGAGAGTGCAAGCCAGGCCTCCTCCCCCGACATCAGTGCCTGACCTCATAAATGTGCTTCTGGAAGAATGGTCAAACATTCCCATAGACACCCTCCTAAACCTTGTGGACGGCCTTCCCAGAAGAGTTGAAGCTGTTATAGCTGCAAAGGGCGGGGCCAACTCAATATTGAACCCTACGGACTAAGACTGGGATGCCATTAAATTTCATGTGCGTGTAAAGGCACGTGTCCCAATACTTTTGGCAATATAGTATAAGTACTTGTAATAATAACTGAAAAATTATATCTGATACTAAATCCACTTGAACAATTAAAATTCACCCAGCATGCTCTGTAAATGCTACATTATAGAGGCACCCTGTACGTTATGCTTTTCTATAAAATAAAGATGGGGTATATTATTTTGTATTATTATTGTTTTTATTATTTTACATTTTTAGTACAGGTATTTGTATACCTGTATTTATAATATTATTATTTGTATTATTATTTAGATTATGTATTTACATTATTAGTACAGGCATGTTTATATAAATTCATACTCGTGAAAATGCTCCCGATACACGAAACCGATACTTTGTGGTGTGATTTGTATGGATGCAAATTGCACCGCAAAGAATAGCATGCGATTTGATCAGAAATTACGATTCCTGTCCAAATCGCATGCAGTTTCCCTACTGCTCCTGTGTGAACCCAGGCTTCTCATAGTCTAAGTTCACACAGGAGTGGTGCAAGAAACCTCCCTGCAGCGAGACCATGCTGTCAGACAAGGATATGCTTTTTCACAGGTCTGGGGATTTGAAATCCCCTTGGCTTTCTCTCCTCTCCGTGCGGGGATAACAGTACAGGCTAGACGGCTTTTGATTGGTTAGCACCATGACAATGCTGACCAATCAGAAGCCATCTAGCCCGTACTGTCATTCCTGCAAGAAGGGGAGAGAAAGCCAAGGGGATTTCAAATCCCCAGACCTGCAAAAGCAGCTTTTCCTTGTGTATATGGGAGGTTTCCCACACCGCTGCTGTGTGAATTCATAAAATGTCAAGTATATGTTTGCACAGGAGCAGTGGGAAAACCACATGCAATTTGGATGGAATCACATTCCTGTTCAAATCACATACTATTCTTTGCAGTGCAGTTCACGTTCATTTTGCAGATCAAAAGTGGGTATTGGTGCATCCCTAATTATTATTAATGTATTTGCCTCAGTCTGTATATATAACATATATATAAGCATTATATAGGACCAGCAGTTTATGCAGTACTTTATAAATTAAAAGGAGCCAGTAACGTTACAATACAATTCAATACAAGAGGGTTAGGAGGACCCTGCTCAAAAAAATTAAAGGAACACTTTTTAATCAGAGTATAGCATCAAATGAATGAAACTCCTGGGATATTGATCTTGTCAGTTAAGTAGCAGAGGGGGTTGTTAATCAGTTTCAGTTTTTTTGGTGTTAATGAAATTAACAACTAGTGCACTAGATGGGCAACAATGAGATGATCCCCAAAACGGGAATGGTTTTACAGGTGGAAGCCACTGACATTTTTTTTCCCTACTCATCTTTTCTGACTGTTTTTCAGTAGTTTTTCATTTGGCTAAGGTCAGTGTCACTACTGGTAGGCGACTACTGGTCCAACTCCTCCACGATGGCACATCGATACGTGCCATTGCCAGAAGGTTTGCTGTGTCTCCCAGCACAGTCTCAAGAGCATGGAGGAGATTCCAGGAGACAGGCAGTTATTCTAGGAGAGCTGGACAGGGCTGCAGAAGGTCCTTAACCCATCAGCAGGACTGGTATTTGCTCCTTTGCAGAAGGATGAAAAGGATGAGCACTGCCAGAGCCCTACAAAATGACCTCCAGCAGGCCACTGTGTGAATGTCTCAGACCAAACAATCCGAAACAGACTTCATGAGGGTGGCCTGAGGGCCCGATGTCCTCTATCGGGCCCTGTGCTCACTGCCTGGCACCATGAAGCTCGATTGGCATTTGCAATTGAACACTAGAATTGGCAGATCCGCCACTGGTGCCCTGTGCTTTTCACAGATTAGAGCAGGTTCACCCTGAGGACATGTGACAGACGTGAAATGGTCTGGAGAAGCCGTGGAGTACATTAAGATGCCTGTAACATCGTTCACCATGACTGTTTTGGTGGTGGATCAGTGATGGTCTGAGGAGGCATATACATGGAGGGACGCACAGACCTTTACAGGCTAGACAATGGCACCATGACTGTCATTAGGTATCGTGATGAAATCTTTGGACCCATTGTCAGACCCTATGCTGGTGCAGTGGGTCCTGGGTTCCTCCTGGTGCACGAAAATGCCTGGCCTCATGTGGCGAGAGTATGTATACAGTTCCTGGAGGATGAAGATATTTATACTATTGAATGGCCCCCACATTCACCTGACCTCAATCCAATAGAACACCTTTGGGAAATTATGTTTCGGTCCATCCGATGCCACCAGGTTGCACCTCAGACTGCCCAGGAGCTCAGTGATGCCCTGGTCCAGATCTGGGAGGAAATACCCCAGGATACCATCCGTTGTCTCCTTAGGAGCATGCCCCGATATTGTCAGGCATGCATACAAGCACGTGGGGGCCATACAAACTGCTGAGTACTTTGAATTTAGTCCTCTGTAGGTTGATAATTTTCATTTCCATCAAACAATGGAGCATCCTTACATTCCTAACACATTACCTAGTCAGTGCCGTTAGTCAGTGCTGCCAGTCAGTGCCGTCAGCAGCATCACTAACTTGGAATGCAATTATATCTTACAATATTGAAGGAGCCAATATTTTTGTGCTGTCCATTTTTGGGGTATAGTGTGGAATGTGTCATATTTGGCTTTTTGTTTCTCCACATTTTTGTACCATACCAATACAAACAAAAGAAATAAACATGAGAATGCCTAAACATTTGTAATTGCAACAATTTTCTGGGTGAAGTGGTGCATTATCTGACATAAATGCTGGGGTGCCAATATTTTTGGCCATGGCTGTATATATATATATGTCTATAAAACATCAGTTCATAAAAAATACAATATCATTGACCAAAATCCATTACAGTTTACCTTTAAGAAAATAATTTTAAGTAAATGTGCTTACATGCTTAATGTCTATAGACTTTTGCCCTGAAAAGCTTTCAGATCGTTAAATTGTAATTCTGTAGGAGGATTGTAATGGCCGATGTTTCTACAAAACAGCCGGTAATTTGGTGATTATCCATAATGTTCTGTTTTTGGCTTATAACGCTACTAGTTATTCTCTCACCTTTATCCTCAGCCTGTTTTATGTGTCTCAAAACCTCGTCCTATCTGAAAACAGAGAAAATACATACAAAGGAAATTTTGACAAAGTTCCAGTGACCTGACATTGCTCTCCACCAATCATATTTCTTTCTGCAAGCAGCATTGCATCCACCTTCTGTACCCAACCACTAAGAATTATGCGTAATATAATTCTTCAGGATCACCCTAACAAAGAAGAGCATTTTTCTCTTGCTGTAGAATGGAGCAGTACTTTCTGTTAACCTATGATGATTATTCAGAGAGCGGCTTTGCGGTCATGGTTACCGCCGCATGCAGTTTATTGGCAGTAGCAATGGGGGTAAAGGGCGAAATGCCTTGTGTTCACAGAGACGTAAACAAATAGATATGTTCTGTATTCAGGTCTGCCTGAATGATCTTCAAATACAGACAATGAAGTATTAAGTAACATAATTATATAGTTAACCTAAGACAAGGATACCAATTTTGGGGCCATTTAAATAGGCCTGTCTTTTTAGCATTGATATGACAAATTCACAACAATAGCTATAAAAAGGCTTTATCATTTTGCCTATTCAGGGTAATGTAAAAATCCCATTCCCAACCCTCTGTATTCTTTTCCTTCATCAGATCCAGGGGTGAAACCCCATGTAAGCTCCAATTAGATGGCCTCTACACTTACATAGGGTTAATGACACCATCGTCCTCAGATGACAGTGTTCAATTGCACTGAAGCTTGTGAGAAGATCACATGTTCCCCTCATACCCTGAAGCTTCATTGATTTGTGATGGTTGCAACGGAGCAACAGATGAGCTAGAGATTTCCTCCCTTTGCCCCGCATGTGCAAAGGTTGAACAAGGCCTCCAGAAGTCTTGGTCCAAAAGAAGGCAGAATTACCGTCACATGCCCAACCCCCCCCCCCCAAGACAACTGTTGCCTAATTTTTGCTACACAGTAGGAAAAAAAATCTTCATGAACTACCCAAGGACAGAGGTCAATAATGCCCTTTGGTTTGTAGAAATCTGATTGTCACACCTACTACTGTATGTATGAGCTTATTGAATATCCTATTCCAGAACCATGGACAATAATGTGGAGTTGACCCTTCCTCATTGCAGATGTAGCAGCCTACACTCTTCAGGGAGTTTGAGGGAATGGGTGCCCATTCAGCTAAAAAAACATTTGTGAGGTCAGGTGCTGATATTGGATGAGAAGCCCTGGCTCACAATCTGCATTCCAATGTGTCCCAAAAGTGTTTAGTAGGCTTGAGGTCAGGGCTTTTTGCAGGCCGCTTGAGTTTCCTCCACATCAAACTCATCTAACCATATCTTTATGAAGCTGGCTTTGTGTATAGGGGCACAGTCATACTGAAACAGTAAAGGGCCTTCCCCAATCTTGGCCCAACGTTGGAATCTTGAATGTTCAAAAAATCTTTGTATGCTGTAGTTTTAATATTGCCCTTCAGTGGAAACATCTGAATTCAATACTTGGAGGGCTGTTCCTATGGTGTAAATATTAATCATTGAAGGAAAATTACCCACTCTTTTAACCATTTCCCATCCAGTGTATGTATATATACTGTACATCCTGGATGAGAAGTGGATATACCAGGAGCGTGGCTGATCAGCAGGTAAAGGTGATCAGGTAAAAGTGATCCGATTGGCCCTGCAGCTGCCTGATCACTTTTACATGGCTCGAAAGGGGCTCCCCTCCTGCCACCCGCCATCATTTGTTAGTCCCTTCTGTTCCATCAGGGAGTGCAAGACCACTGCATTCAATCAGGTTGGCTGCTCACAAAGGAGAGGGAGGAACATCAAAGTCCTGAAGCAAGTGGATCACATCTGAAATAATGTTACACATCCATCATTTAACTGTCCTCTCCTCCAATCACTGAGTTGTGTCTTTATGCAGGGCAGGGAAAAAGTTCTTTAGCGCCTATGGTGAAAAGGCCAAAGGGCTCCCCTCCCCTATGAGCTTTGAACCATGTCTCCAGCATCGGTTGCAAGACCTCTCCTCTTTGCTCCTTCCTACTGCTGAAGCTCTCAAGGTGGCTACCTCTTCTACCTATTCCTTTGGCCCTGATTTTATGAGTAGGATTAGAACTGTATCATATTACCAGAGGTGTGCTATGTTATGATGACCAGAACAGGACTATATCATGAGTTACAAGGGTTAGAACACCACCATGCCACCACCAAAGTCTCCATGTTATCGCTAGCTAGCATGGCATTGAACATGGCTTCTC
Organism: Staurois parvus; assembly: GCF_062004578.1. Taxonomy (NCBI): domain Eukaryota; kingdom Metazoa; phylum Chordata; class Amphibia; order Anura; family Ranidae; genus Staurois; species Staurois parvus. The sequence continues at coordinate 604,737 of NW_028317933.1, read as the reverse complement.
AGCAGTATCAACACAAAATGTATTTTAAAGAAACTGAAAAAACAATCCTCCTAATAATGGTGTGTCATTCCCCAGCTGCCTCTCCTTTCCCTTCTTTTGTAAAACAACTTTTAATGTAGTTGCACTGAAGTGCCAAAAAAGGCTTTAATTAACAGCTAATCTCTCCAGAGGGTACCGTCCCCCTCTCTATATCCCTACACTAATGAGATGCTTAAGCCATTTGTGAAGCATCTAACTCCTTAATTTTCGAAGAACTGGCAGGTTTAAATGTATTCCTTTGCACTGCAGTTTGAATGGACATGTGCAGAGTTTTGGTTTCTTTGAAAGATAGGAGAAGTAGGGATCGGCATTGGCCTGTTCCTGGACATCCATACCTGGTTCAAAGCTTAGTCTCAAAACCCTATCCACAGCATACAGTATATGTACTGTAACTTGACTCACAGAGTGCACCGACAACAATGTTTGAAATGTCCCTACAACTTCAAGAAGAGACTGCAAAGCTACAACAGTTGCTGCATGTTACATGAAACATCTACATGTGAAGCGCTACCCTCTTGACGGCTGCTGAGTTTTTGGATCCCCCTAAGCTCTGCACAGCCACACAACACGCATTTTCCACACTTTCATCCATGGTCAGTAACCAGTCCATGAGCATGGTTTTTGTTGTTTTATTAGAGGTTAACAACCGGGATAGGGTCTAAGGGTATATGGGTACCCACAAGGAACACATGAGCCTGGGATAAATGACGGTGGAGGTAAAGGGGGGAGCGGCACATTCTGAAGCCTGTAGAAGTGATCAGGCAGCTGTTAATCACATTAAGTACAAAGCCAAAAGGCTACAGAACAAAAGTTAACAGACCCTTGTGGCTATAACGGGTGGGAGTCTGTTTACAAGCCAATGCTACTGCTGTGGTATGGCATTCACTGGTGGCAGAGAAAGGTTTAAGTGGCTCCTTTCAATGATCACACTAACTACAGCCTTCATTAACTGGAGACATGATGTGTGATAGTGAGGAAGAGAGTAACCTTAACCCTAGCACTAAGCCTAACACTTATACCAGCCCTACCACTAACACTACCCACATGGAAGAAAAATATAATTTAAATATGTGTCAAAAATATTCTTCCCAAATATATTGACATGTATTTGAAATACTACAATTTAGGCCATATTCAATATATTAAAAAAATAATATATATATATTATTATTTTTATATATATATATATATATTGTGGGAACTCGCTTCAAAGTGGTAGAGCTTTTCATTTAAAGCACACAGCGACTCACTTCTTTAAAGGCCTTTTTGCCCAATTTTATTTAAACAAATGTCCCATAACATAAAGCTTCCCACGCAGGGGTATCCACCATCAAACAAAACAACGATTCAGCCTCCTGGCTTATACTCAGCTTGATGTCTGTCTCCTGCAGACTTCTTCAAGAATTATGGCTCTTGCAAACAGCTGGCCACTAGCACACAGCTAGTCTCTAGCAGCCCCTTGCTGCTTTTGGCTTCCACCTCTCCTTGGTGGAGCCCTCCTGACTCCTATCTGCCGGGGTGGAGCCCAGAACTCTGGTCCTGACTGTATCTAAAGCCCTGCACACACCTGTGCAATTAGTCTCCTGGCCTATTCCAACACCTGGTCCCAGGATTGGAGATTTCATCCCTCCCAAATCGCTTCGAAATCTCCAGGCTCCAGCTCCCAAAATGGACCTTACAAACAAAGGAGGAACGTGAAAAGCCACTTTCCTCCGTATCAAACACTTACCCTGGAGCCCCTCAACCTGCCTTGTTGAGAATCCTGGGTGACAGATTGCCACACTGTCACAATATATATATATATATATATATATACACACACACTCATATATATATATATATATATATATATATACACACACACATATATACATATATACACTGTATGTTGAAATGTGTTTTTTATATATTCAAAAATACATGAAAAACATATTTAAAAATACATTTTCAAATATAGGTCTTTGAAAATACATTTAATATACATTTTGGGAATGCAATTACAATTGTATGTAAAAATATATGTTAAAATGACTTTTTTATATGTAAAAAAAATCTGAAGAATATATTTTAAAAATATATATATTTTTAAATATATGCCTTTAGAAAATATATTTAAATTTAAATTTTTTAGAATACATGTTAAAATATATTAATGTAGGCCAGTATATTGTAAATATATGTAACATGTATCATTTTTTTTCAAAATATATTTCTCTTTCATGTGGGTAACACTTGCTATAGCGCTAACCCCAATCCTTTGTTGCTGACATGATGATCATTGGCTTTGTTGATAAACAAAGCTAACTCTAACCATAGTGCTAACATATCTCATATTGATCTACTAGATTTATTTGTATTAAAAATGTAATTTAAAATTAAACACAGTATATCATTCATCCATGATACTTTGCACAACATGCTGTGCTTTCATATAGGAAAGCCCAGCACTACTGCATCACTTTATAAATGCTCCTGCACATGAAATATACAGTTGGTTCATTCATTACAAGCATTACTCCCAAAGGCACAGGCATGATGGGACTTGTAGTTTTGCAACAACTGGAGGGCTGCCAGTTTGACACCCCTGATCTAGAAGAAGCTTCTAGAGAAGTGGTCTCCAAATTGTGGCTCCTGGGCCCTCTGCTTGCCTTCTGGCCCTTGGGGCACTTTTCCTCCCTCTGATTCGAGGCACTGTTCTTCCCACTGACATAAACGATGACGCACTATTACTTTCACTGGCACCAACATTGGGGCATAATTTCTCCTATTGATTTAATACAATGGAATGCAATTCCTGGCACTGACACCAACAATGGGGCAATATTTCTACCAATGACACAAATGATGGGGCACTATTTCTCTACTGACACCAATGATATGGCACTATCCTTCCTGCTGACACCAATCATGGGGCACTATTCTTTTCACTGATGTGAAATATGGGGCTCTATTCATTTTATTGACACCAACAGTGGGGCACTATTCTTTTCACTGACACCAATGATGGGGGACTATTCCTCTATTAATTCCAATGACGGGAGAATATTCCTCCTCCAACCAACATTAAGGTATTTCCTATTTACACTTATCACAGTCTGGCCCCCCTAAAGTCTGAAGGACAGTAAACTGGCCCTTTATTTAGAAAGTTTGGAGACCCCCGTTCTAAAGCTTAGGGAAGAGGATTCAAATCCATGGCCTGAATATTTAGTAGGGCCTTGCCAATCCCTGGGGAGGTGTGCTCAGATGCTGGCTGGGCCACTGTTAAATAGTCTGGAATCATGAGAGTTCTGGTCTTTTTCCTCCTCATGCTCAAGAGAAGGGGGGCTACTTGTTCCTGGACCCCCTTCTTGGACTAGAAGCTGAACTACGTAGCTGGAGGTTGCATCTCTGGACTGATTATTTCCAGGATCTGAGAGTAAACCCAAACCCCTGTGTTGCAGTGTCTTTTGGTCCCCAGCAACAAGAATCTAGACTACACCAGTCTATTTTTTACATATATTTGTAAATGCATTCCAAAAATGTAGATTTGTATTTTTAAAGACATACAGTATATTTGAAATGCATTTCTAAAAATATTTTTCATATATTTTGTAATAAAAACGCATTTCAACATACAGTGTATATATATATATATATATATATATTTATTTATTTATTTACATTTATATTGAAATATATTGAATATGGCCAAAATTGTAGTATTTTAAATATATGTCAATATATTTTGGAAGAATATTTTTAAAATATACTGTAGTTCAAATATATTTTTCTCCCATATGGGCCCCCCATATACAGTATATGCATGTTTGAATGTAAACACATGCGACGGGAGCGCCTACACGTGAAAATGTTGATTGCTATACACATATCGCCGCACATGCTGGAGTGAGAGCTATAATTTTAGTAGAAGACCTTCTCCGTAACACTAAACTGATGACCTATAGGGGCTTTTGAAGCCTCGCCTATAGAAAATATAGGGTACTGAAGTTTGTCACCATTTTATAGGCACATGCAAATTTGAGGTTTGACATGTTGGGTATCTGTTTACTCGGCTCAATCTCGTCTTTTATATTTTACCAAAAATTTGGGTAATTTATTGCTTTTGTTTGCCCTAAAATTCACTTTAGTGTGTTTTTTACTGAAATTTTCAGTTTCCTAAACGTTTGCGGTAATATCATGTGACATGAAAAATTTAAACTACCATTATTTTATTCTCTATGGTGTCTGCTTTCAGAAAACATATAATGTTCGGGTTTTATGTAATCTTCAGGCCAAAAATTATTTTTTACACATGTATGTAAAAAAAAAGCAAAAACAGCTTCCCCAAATAGCACTTTTTTTGGGGGAAGCGGGTACCTAATTTTGACAGGTACCCACTCGCATTTCCACTCCGAACGTCTGGGTGATCGGAAGCGGAAGTTCTCCTCCCTCCCTGCAGTCTTTTAGGACACGTGACAGGTCCCACAAGACCATTCACAATGTGCAGCGAGGTTCCTGCCTATGCAGTGGGCCACTGGCTGTGAAGCCCCAAGCTGTCACAGCTGGGTGCTCACAATTGAGATGCCGGGGACAAAAGACAGAGGTAAGGCATGGCTCTGGTGAGCACATTGCTGGACTCTGGGACAGGTGAGTGTCTGTTTATTACAAGCCAGCAGCTCCAGTTTTTGGAGTTGCTGACTTTTAATAAACACAAAAATG